>NC_143032.1:20702500-20920000 GCF_057628025.1 Oncorhynchus mykiss
CTGGCTTCATGACTCGTGTCCGCCGGTGTGGCGGTAATATGGTCACCACAACAGCTCTAGGCATAGGGAAATGTACCTTTAAAAAACTAGGCAGAGATCATATAGTACAAACTTACAGTACCCCCTAAACAGTCGCCTTAATAGGCTCTCCCAAAGTGCTGGTTGACTTTGACTGTGCTGATGTAGACAACCAGATTAATAAGGAAGAACTGTCTCTGTTCCTCCAGCAGCACCACGTGCATCTGTACCTACACACAATCGTATGAAATAATATAATACATAAATTAGTATAATTATTATTCACTTTGGTAGAGAAACAAAAGTCACGGCAGCATCTGCCAATAACTGATAATTGAATAAAGCTAAAAACACACCTTTCCCTCTGCATCCTTGTACTTGATCAGGAAGTGCTGGCCCTGGTAGTCATAGGAGAAAGGCTCCTCATTGGCCAGCACCATGGAGACAGGCGTGCTGACACACCAGAAGGGTATCTGGGACTCATCCAGCAGAGTCAGGCTCATCATGCAGCAGTTCTACACACAGAGAGGAGAGAAGAGAGAAAAACACAGACAAATGCTGCTTTAGCTAAAAATAAGTGTTGATGGTTTATGCCATCTGTTATTTCATTGCTATGTCAACGTTAGGTAGGCCTTATGACAGGTGGTTGCTGTAAACTAAACAAGTGAGTCTGTGTTCCTTTCCTGTACCTTCACAGTCCCCTCCAGAGCATCAGACCTCCAGGGCAGGCTGACCCTGGCAGAGAGAGGGGTCTGCTGAGACTGGTTACTCCTGATGATGGCATTCAGCTGGATGAAACCTTCATTGATCTGACCTGGATAACCACAAGGACCACATCAACAGCCTATGGTCAAGTAGCTGTGTAGAGCAACTACAAGGCAGAGGAATGAAGACTTGACTAAGTAACTTGATCGAGGGCACACAGTACTGTAGGAAGTTTCAGTAGACTTGATATTAAACAGTGTCACTAAGCTAAAAACAACCCAACTCTATCATTCTCCTCAGGAGCCCAGGCTTCTCACCTTCTGTTTGAATGCCTGGGGAAGTTCTCCTCAGTAAGAAGCTACAAAGGGGTAGAGTACGGTGTCTAGATGGAAAATGAACGCCAGCGCTTCCATTCAAATGTAAAATACAACACTTAAGCTCGCCAGACTTTCAGTAGACGAGTCAATGAGACGAGCTTTGGAAGGACGGCCACGCGAGACTATGATAACCCTGAGCCCTGTGGGCAGTGGTTTATTAACCTTTCCGGCAGAAGAGCTGAGGGAAGTGGCCAGACATGATCTCCGTCACAGTGTTGTGGAGGGTAATGTGTAGCGTGTAACCATGGAGACCGTAGTTTGGGTCCACGTCGTCAAAAAGAGGCCTGTTCTCTGGAATGTTGTAGGGGCTGGGAGAAAAAGTGATAGAGAGATGAGAGAGACACAGACCGAGAGAGAATTAATGTAAAACAGAGGCCTATAAGACCATTCCCACCTGTCACCAGGAGAGGGAGTTAGCACACCATCTGCAAGTCTACAGCTCTGTCACATCAACCCACAGAACCAACGTAGAGGCAGTGTGCAGTAGGCACAAATCATCTTAGACATTTCTTATTTTATTCGGATCCCCATTAGCTGTTGAAGCAGCAGCTGTTCTTCCTGGGGTCCACACAAAACATGACAAAATATAGACCACTAATAAAAAAGAACAGCAACAGAAATATTAAACAAAATAACATTTAAACAAATCATGGGAGTGCGTGTGTCTCTTCACAGTCCGAATTGTTCCTTGTGTTGTTGTTTTATATGTTTTATTTCCAATTTAATTTGATTTCTTGCCTCGAGTTACTTTGCTCTATACAGTACCATGCGTTTCCCTGCCTCTGTTCTGACTTGGGGACTGTGAAGAGACCCCTGACTGCGTGTCTTGTGGAGTATGTATGGGTTTTTGAGCTGTGTGTTAGCTGACTGAACAGACATTTCGGTACATTCCTCACGTCAATACTACTTACAAAGCAGTGATGCAGTCAATCTCTCCTCCACTCTGTGCCAGGAGAGACTATCATGCATGTTATTGACATTGGCCCTAAGTGTACATTTGAGGGCCAGAAGAAGTGACTGATTGTGTGCCATTAGTTTATCATTGTCAATAGCTGAACTCAAATTGGTTTATAGATGTTAAATATTGAAATGAACTATTTTCTTGACTCTCAAGAGTTTGAGAGTAGAGTGCCTAGATAGAGTACACTTGGCAATGGGAACTGCAACAACACAAGCATTATTTAGAAACTAACAGACTAATGTACTTTTAACAAATAAGCAGCAAAAATAATATATGAATAATGTATAACTCCAGGTTAAATAGTGGAACAAAGAATCTGACCCTTAGTCATGTTAGGGGACATCGTCTTCAAAGACACTTTGAAGCAGCCAGCGGGCCATCTGTGGGTAATAAAGCTATGGAAAAAGGTGAATACAGAGAGTTGCGGATGGCCTGGACCCGGGTGGGGGCGGGGGAAGACAGGGGCTGCATACCAAACAGACGAGCCCAGGAGACTCCTTTCCAACAGCCTGTGGTAGTGGAAGGTGGCCATCACAAAGGCTATGGACGACTGGCCCTGTGGTGAGAAACGGGGAATAGACGTCATCATTATTCAATCATTAAGATCATATTATTCCCCTCCTAATCATCATCCTCTTCCTGATCATCATAATTATTATCATCAGGGAATAGAGAAACACCATCATTACTCAATATCTTCCTTCCCCTCCGAATTATCCTCATCATCATTGGGGAATAGACCAATACCATCATTATCACCCTCGTTATCGTTCTCCTCTTCCATCATTATCAGCAACAGATCAACTCATCATCAGCACATACTGTGAATGTTGGCCTACCCTCCAGATGCCGATGACGATGCCTGGCGACAGCAGCACCAACTTGACCAGTCTGTCTCCACCAATCACCTGGCTGCTCTTAGAGATGGTGTCAATATCCAACTGAGCCATCAGAGACCTCCAGCCTGGCCTGAAGGGTGGAGGTGACAGAGGGGGAAGGGGAGAGGGCAGTTGAAAGACGAGAGCTCTTTTCACTCAAAGGACCAAAACCTCCCAAATATGATTTGATATTGGATGGCTAGAAGCACGGGTGGTAGGAGATGGAGGGAACAAGAAAAAAATGGTGAGGAGGGAAAGAAAGCAAACTCACTTGATGGCGCTGGGACATTTGAGGGGAACTCTCTTGACACCGTGAAGCTGTATGGTAGAGAGTTGGTGGAAGGCGGGCCATGAACCGTTGGTCCAGCACAATGTCACTGACGAGTCACTGTAGTAGGTGTGGCTCTGTTCAAAAGTCCCCTCACAGACCGACCTGTCACGCACTGTGATCTCCCAGGCCACACGCTGCTCTCTGAAGCAGAGGACAAGAGGAGAACAATTTAATGAAGTGATACTGACATGGTTTTCATACATTTTAGTAGTTTTCAATACGGTATGTAGCCAAAAAAAGTTTATTGGTCACGTGCACATGGTGCAGTGAAATGCTTACTTGCTAACCCTCCTCCTCAACGATGCAGTACAATATCAATCATGAATCAAATACCAAATAGAGAAGTCCAAACATAACAAGTAATAAAAAGTAGAAGGAAAAAATAAATAAAAAGTTATGAGAAGTACAGTATGTACATAATAGAATATACAAAGCATGATTCAGTGTCAAGTCACTATATCTCGAGTCCGAGTCCCTAGCATTCCAGTCCAAGTCCGAGTCCTTTATGCTCGAATCATCAGTCCTTTGTTAGTAGTCAAAGATACATTTTGTAAGGTAGAAAGTTGGATAAATGACTGTTTTGAACAGCTAATACAGTAGCCATCTGACATTTGCTGTTGTAGCTATAATGTTGAATAATGCAAGGGAGAGAGACTTTCTGACAACAAAGTCACTACTGGTTGAGTCTGGGTCCAAGCCATCACTGGTCGAGTCCGAGTCGAATCACGAGTCATGAAAATCGTGACATGGATCCGAGTCAAGTCCGAATCTTGGACTCGAGTACTACAACAATGATATGATTTCTAAAATGTGTCAAATTATGATGACTGTTTCTGTATACATTGTTCTGACTATGTCAGTATTACTTAATGGAAAACATATCTATCTTTCTGTAAACTGTTTATGACTGAGCCCATACAATGTAAGCCAAATAAATTCCCATTCTACCCTCATTGTTCAATAAAGCATTTGAAGGAAGAAACCAACCAGTGTGTTTTTGGCTATTGAAATCACAGCATTGACAATGACCCACTAAAACCGAAATGACTTGCAGATAGCTGAAATTAAATCGCATGTATTAGGATACATTTCTGACCCAGTTCTTTCTACAAACACAGCCCAGGGATACCCCCACATGATGATGTATACTGTGTCTGCTGGCAGCGGCCCAATCATCCAACATAAATTAAATAACAGAATAAAACGAAGAACCCGAACAGCCAGGAAGCCCTGGGAGAATTCCATTGACTCTGTGTTGTTTTGTTCATCTGACTGTTGTCATATGAAATGATCATTACCTGGGTAAATCGCAACCTCCTGCATTGCAAGAACCCACAGGTCTCCAGAGGTAGTAGTCTGGGCAGGTGAGGATGTAGGGAGGGGTGGGGGTTGAAGTCATTTATTTAAACAGAAACACAATTATTTCTCCATATGCCGCAGCCACTGCCATGGAACTCAGAAGTTGAGTGCCAGCGTTGCTTCCAATCAGAGGTTAAAAAAAACAACTAAAAAAACAGAGCTTAAAACAGCAGAGGAAATGCTAAGTGAGCTTTCACCCGTGTGTGTTCTTATCAGTATTCCCCATTGCATGGATCTCATATCAGACAGAAACTCCCTCCCTGTGCTTTAATAAGAGAGGTCATTAACAGAGAGGAGAAAAACAAATGGAAGCGGATTGATCTCAGATTGTTATGAAAACGTTTCTGTAGTTAGAAACAGATAAGATTAGCATTCCTACAACATTTTGTTGAAATATAATTTGATCTGAGAAATTAAGCTCATTGATTGCACCCAAATTGAAACAGCACCATCTAGTGGTCAACATCTGGTAATATCAGGATGAAGGATGTGATAACTTCAATGACAAATCTCTCTGAATAAGGAATAAATAAACTGAGAATACTTTACTTAGGATGAAGAAACAATACTCAGAACCGCAACTCCATACTACACGTCAGACATAGAGAACTGATACTATATAGTCATTGTTGGGGTGGGATTGGTGTGGGGCGGGGCGTGGGTCCTTGGGTGGCTTTTGACCATGTCTTTGGATTCTTCATGTCTTACTCATTGTTAGAAAAAATGTTTGGTCCAAATCTGATGTTATTTAATTGATTATGGCCAATCTGGATGCAATCATTTATCGTAGTATCTCAGATCAAATTATATTTCAACTAAATAATGTTGCAGGAACAATTTCAGAACAATCTGAGATGGAGATGGTGGAACGACCAAGGCGTTTTATATTTTGGAGGCTCGTATCATCTCCATTAGGGGTGTGCCGAAATGGCCATAGTCGTATTCGTAATTGGATCTGTAAATTGACAGTTGATAGTCAGATTGGATATGCCTAAATATATGTTGTCAAAATACCTATCCCCCTGCATGTTTATAGACCAAACAACTGCAGATTAGGAGCAGCACGCAGAGGGATGTCTGTGTCCTAAACTTGCAGTGGTCAGACAAGCTTGCTGTCACTTAGTCAGCCTGTGCAGTTCACATTTTTTCCCTACCCGCTTGTTAGATATTATGCACATTGATAGCTTGGTAGGCTAGCAAAACTTCCTTCGCCATTTGATTTATCATAGCAGCAGGCTAACACGAGGCAGCAGCAATCTAAATGATCAGACCGAAACAAGTGAGAAGTGATCGGATTCAGGTGAAGTTATGAAGAGAAGTGAGTGAACTGAGAAATACACCTTCGCTCTACCCAATCAAAGCAGCAGGATCAATGTACAGCCCGCCCTTTTCTTTACAAACAACTCAACTGCTTAGTTTGCCTATTTAGTCCACGTAGCACCTCGCACTTGATTGAAAGACGCACGCTGGCACCCAAAACACCTTTACTTGTTGTCTGACTATTCACCACAACCCTAATCTCCATGCTTTAACCTGAACCCCGAATAACAGGGAAGCGCTTCAAAATACACCATTTTTAACTTGGCAGAGAGAATATGAGATTACCTTGACAGCGCTGAATGAAGCCTGGATATCCCACGGTGTTATAGCTATGTAAATACTTGGGATGCACGATATAAAAATCTGTGAACATATCGGAATCGGCCGGTATTAGCTAAAAATGTCAACATCAGTATCGGCCCGATGTCTATTTTAAAGCCGATGCGCAAAACCGATGTCAAAGCTGATGTACCTATATAAACATAGGTACATTATGTAATAACGACATGTAAAATTTTGCGCTACACGTGCAACACAGCATTCCTAACCTAGCCCACAATGTCTGCTGTGTGGATCGAGCAGTCATCAAGTCGAGCAGTTATTTGAAAGAGTTAAAACATTTCAGCTAGACAACTCATTGCCCTTGACAATCAGCCGTTCTCTGTCGTGGGAGATGTTGGCTTTCGCCGACTGGTCGAGCCCCGGTACACATGTTGCCCTACCGGAGTTACACAGTGATAGCGTCACTGCTATTAGCTTCACGACATACAATGGAACGCCGTTTGGGTCTTTGCGTGTCAAAAAAGATACACGTCAAATAACACTATTTGAAGCGTTAAATAAGCTTTTAATTTGACACGTCAAATAACACAGTTCTACTATAGAATGTTGTGTGTCATGAATTTGCACGTGCAAGGCAAGCTATTTGTTCGACTACAACATCTGGGGTAGCTAGCCTTAGCTTGGTACCTAGCTAGCACCAATACAACCAGCTTGAAAACAATGACCAGTAGAAACTGCAGTCATTTTCATTATTCTTAGCCATTATTTAGGAATCGTTGTAAGTATTAGCTTGGTAGCCAGATAGCCATTAGCTAGCTAGTTGTTCACCTATTGAAATTCAGTTCATGAAAATAAATAGCTAGCCAGCTACTTAATCCTGTTGCCCAAAGCTAATGTTATAAGCAGCCAGCTAGCTTCATCTGGCTAGTGATGCTCGACAAGACCGGGTTATGTGTTGTGAAGCTAGCCACAATAACGATTAGGCACAATAGTGGAATTTGCAGTTTGCCTTCAAAATAAAAGTACCTCTGTGAAAGTGATGCAGAAGGTTACATTTGATGGAATCATGCTATATTTAGACTAGATAATGTTAAACAAGGTTGGAATGTGAAGCAATGAAATGGGGTAACAGTCTACTCAATACCCACAATATTTTTTTCCAACGTCTTCCTCAGAGTTAACAGACTCAGAGTTAACATCCACGCAGTATTGCTTTTCCTCGGGAATAGAGTTCAATACACATAGGTTGACAATACATGTGGCTAAATTCACAGTTGTTTCAGAGTCCCGCAATAAGAGCTACGATGCTAATGTTCTCTGTGTGTCACTGAGTAGACTGATACCCCATGTCATTGATCCACAATCCATAGGTAAGGCTTTACAGTGAAATAAGTATGCCCCCAATGCAATTCTAAAGTATAATACATCCAGTGTGATTTCAACTGATTTTTGTCAAATTAAAAACATTTATTTTGTTGATTTTATATAACATTCCAACCTCGTTAGCATGATCTATTCAATTATGGCATAATTCGACCATTTGTATTCATTTGCGTCACTGTCAATAACACACTTTTATTTTGAAGTCCAAACACAAAGTCCACTATTGTGGCTAATCCTTATTGTGGCTAGCTTCACATAGATGGGTCTGACCACCATTAATCAAATAAGAACTGTCTTATAAATTAGGGTTATTTTATATAATTAGCTAGCTAACTATAGCTACTGAAACAGATTAACGTTTTGCTATGTTTTGGGGGAAGAACATTCTTTGCATCCATGAGCTAGCTAGCTTTTTTTTATGACCAGCACTGTAGGTGCATGAGATAACTTTACCAGCATCATAGCATACGTTTTGATGAATCGTTGTGACACATGAAATACGAGTGATAGTGTAATCAACGTGTAATAACTACGTAAAACATTTATGAAAGCGTTAAAATATTATGTGACGTGCAGTCATGTTCAGGTCTTGATTGGTCAACAAGCTTATTTAAATAGCAGACCCAAACGGCGTTCCATAGTATGAGAAACGACTGAACAAATTAACAACGAAACAGCACAGCAAGTAAGTGAAAGAAATAGGTTTTGATTATGTTTTACTGGTAATGTGGACATACGTAAATACCAACAAAATAACTTTTTGGTCAGTGTGGTGTGTGTAACCTTTATTTAACTCGGCAAGTCAGTTAAGAACAAATTCTTATTTACAATGACGGCCTACACAGGCCAAACCCGGACGACTCTGGACCAATTGTGCATCGCCCTATTCACGGCCGGATGTGATACAGTCTGGATTCGAACCAGGGAAGATGAGATGCAGTGCCTTTGACCGCTGCGTCCATGTGTGTCTTTTAACTATTTAACTGAACTAGAATGCTTAAAAGGCAGCTAAAATGTTGTCTTTTTCAGCAAGGAAAATATTGGATATTGTCATATCGGTGCAGGCATAGAAAATAGTAGCCAAATAACTGGTTGATGTGTAATACGTTCTTAAAGGCTCAGTGCAGTCAAAAATGTGATTTTTCTTTGTGTTTTATATATATTTCCACGCTATGAGGTTGAATAATCCTGTGAAGTTGTGAAAATTATGATAATGACCCTTTTTTTGTAAGAGCTGTTTAAAAAGACTGCCTGAAATTGCGGCCTGTTTTGGAGGGATGGAGTTTTGGTATGCCTGGTGATGCAGTAAATTAGTTAATACCAATAAGACAATTCCAAACCCCTCTGCCAATAACAGCTAGTTTTCAATTTTCCCCTCCTCACTCAAAACACTCCCAGACAGCCCTAGCAAAAATTTTGCTTGAGAAATTACTCCTTGCTAAGCCTAAGCATTTTATTTTAAAGCAATCACAGTAAGGTACCGTTAAACATTTGCATAGCTAAAGCTGCAATATATAACTTTTGGGGTGACCTGACCAAATTCACATACATCTATAACACATTTCTAGCATTCTCATTGAAAGCAAGTCTAAGAAGTGGTAGATCTGTTCTACGTATTTTTATGCTTCTATGTTTAAGTTTAGTTTTACTTTCGATTTTGTACACCAGCTTCAAACAGCTGAAAATACACCATTTTTGGTTATGGAAAATATATTTCAGTGGGTTTAGATGGTACAATGATTCTACACTATACTTCCTTGTTTCGTCACAAACAGAAATTAGGCAAACTATTCGATTTTTTTGCAACCAGGAAATAGCGATTTCTGCGTAGTGCATCTTTAATGGTTTAATTCCAGCAGTCACTTCCAGCATTTTAATACATTTCTTCATTTCCTGCACTAATGTGTTATCATTTACACACTGTAACCACATTTACAACCACAGTTACATATCGTAGAAAAACAAATCCAGAAAGATGTGATTGAAATGCAGACAGATCATTTGTTAATTTGACACGGTGGGATCGATTTGTGTCTGTACAATTAATAATGTCATCAAATGAAGGTGGAAAAACCTTTATGTGCAAATATTGATATAACAGCCATCATATTGAAGTCAATTTGGAGTCACGCAACGATATGGTGTGTGGTCTTCCCATTACAACTCAGGATATGCAGTATATTAGGCTACAGATTAAATAAGTGATGAACTTCACAGGGTGGTGAAAGTGCAAGGTGATAAATATTGAGGGTCTTATTCTGGTGACATGATGATCAATGCTTGACTACCGTTTGACAAATACAAATATTCTCCTTCTTATCCAGAATAATAATAATCTCAACAAGTAGACTGTATCTGCGAGCTGTTGGCTAGAGCGCACGTAAGACTAGAGTAGGCACATTTGCGACAAACCTATCGGTAGAGATGAAAATGCGATGGAAACACATTGAACTTTAGAATTGTATTCAGTCCATGAAAATGAAAAAGTACATTGTGTGTGCACTAGGACATCACATGCTGATTTTTTATCCACAACCTGAAACACACCACTGGTGGGAAAATGCACAGATTTTCTTTATGTGGATTTTAGGATATTCGCATGAAAATCTGTCACCAATTGGATGGAAACCTAGCTTGTGTCACATTTATTTTGTCTTAATATTCCTCTATTTCGGGAAAAACTTTTCCTTGACAGGATAATTATTTTCCTCTTTCGCTACACCCGCAAAAATATCTGCTAAACATGTGTACAGTGCCTTGCGAAAGTATTCAGCCCCCTTGAACTTTGCGACCTTTTGCCACATTTCAGGCTTCAAACATAAAGATATAAAACTGTATTTTTTTGTGAAGAATCAACAACAAGTGGGACACAATCATGAAGTGGAATGACATTTATTGGATATTTCAAACTTTTTTAACAAATCAAAAACTGAAAAATTGGGCGTGCAAAATGATTCAGCCCCCTTAAGTTAATACTTTGTAGCGCCACCTTTTGCTGCGATTACAGCTGTAAGTCGCTTGGGGTATGTCTCTATCAGTTTTGCACATCGAGAGACTGAAATTTTTCCCCATTCCTCCTTGCAAAACAGCTCGAGCTCAGTGAGGTTGGATGGAGAGCATTTGTGAACAGCAGTTTTCAGTTATTTCCACAGATTCTCGATTGGATTCAGGTCTGGACTTTGACTTGGCCATTCTAACACCTGGATATGTTTATTTTTGAACCATTCCATTGTAGATTTTGCTTTATGTTTTGGATCATTGTCTTGTTGGAAGACAAATCTCCGTCCCAGTCTCAGGTCTTTTGCAGACTCCATCAGGTTTTCTTCCAGAATGGTCCTGCATCTTCCCATCAATTTTAACCATCTTCCCTGTCCCTGCTGAAGAAAAGCAGGCCCAAACCATGATGCTGCCACCACCATGTTTGACAGTGGGGATGGTGTGTTCAGCTGTGTTGCTTTTACGCCAAACATAACGTTTTGCATTGTTGCCAAAAAGTTCAATTTTGGTTTCATCTGACCAGAGCACCTTCTTCCACATGTTTGGTGTGGCTCCCAGGTGGCTTGTGGCAAACTTTAAACTACACTTTTTATGGATATCTTTAAGAAATGGCTTTCTTCTTGCCACTCTTCCATAAAGGCCAGATTTGTGCAATATAGACTGATTGTTGTCCTATGGACAGAGTCTCCCACCTCAGCTGTAGATCTCTGCAGTGTGATCATGGGCCTCTTGGCTGCATCTCTGATCAGTCTTCTCCTTGTATGAGCTGAAAGTTTAGAGGGACGGCCAGGTCTTGGTAGATTTGCAGTGGTCTGATACTCCTTCCATTTCAATATTAATCGCTTGCACAGTGCTCCTTGGGATGTTTAAAGCTTGGGAAATCTTTTTGTATCCAAAACCGGCTTTAAACTTCTTCACAACAGTATCTCGGACCTGCCTGGTGTGTTCCTTGTTCTTCACGATGCTCTCTGCGCTTTTAACGGACCTCTGAGACTATCACAGTGCAGGTGCATTTATACGGAGACTTGATTACACACAGGTGGATTGTATTCATCATTAGTCATTTAGGTCAACATTGGATCATTCAGAGATCCTCACTGAACTTCTGGAGAGAGTTTGCTGCACTGAAAGTAAAGGGGCTGAATAATTTTGCACGCCCAATTTTTCAGTTTTTGATTTGTTAAAAAAGTTTGAAATATCCAATAAATGTCGTTCCACTTCATGATTGTGTCCCACTTGTTGTTGATTCTTCACAAAAAAATACAGTTTTATATCTTTATGTTTGAAGCCTGAAATGTGGCAAAAGGTCGCAAAGTTCAAGGGGGCCGAATACTTTCGCAAGGCACTGTATGTGACAAAAACTTCTTTTTTTTAAACTTTCGCCACTAGAGGTCAATCAGCTGATGTCTGGGGGTTTGTACCACAATCTATGGTCTGTACTCCCGAAGTAGACTCTTTTTGTGCTAGGTGTTCTCAGCTGTTAGCAGCCAATGGCTGGAAACTACAAGTGTACTGGAACTTACAAATGTAGATCCTTCAAAACACCCCCAAAACAGGGAAACAGATCCCAATCAAAGGTGTTATCATGTGCTCCACTAAGGCAGTTATTTATCTTATAAAATTGATGTGCGCGAGCTTAAATTAAAAGTACGATTCTCGGAGCACCATTAGGTGCAAAACTCGACTTACCCAGTTGCGGCCCACTTTTTGGAAGCGAACCACTCGATTTCGTCCCTACGCTATATCGGCATTGAACATGTCACCCTCCCTAGGAGCGGGGGTGACCTCGATAATTATTTGCTAAATGAGAGGCTGTCTGGATCTTTCATTTTAAGACCCTTCCTCCCTTCGGTCTCAACGTAGACTTTGATCTGAAGCCATTCATTTAAAAATATATATATTTTACCTTTATTTAACTAGGCAAGTCAGTTCTCCCTCTTTTGTTCTACAAACTAATAGTTTGTAGGCCTATGTAGCCAAATTGTATCTATGATCGTATGCTATCCATTCATGTTTTTTGTATATTATTCTTATATCTGAGAATTAACCAATGATATCAGGCCACACCTGGCCATGATTACAGACACGTGTCCTTTGACACTATATAAACTAGTGACCCGCAGTGTTTGTCATTAAACCCAGACGAAGATGTTGGATATTAGGTTAGTGTGCGGCTCTCCTTTTCTTTTTCAAGCAGCCCATGGTTAGCAGCTTCATACTCGCGATAAAAATGGATGACTGCCTTTATTATTTAATGTAACAAATAAAAACATTAAACCTTGTAAACAATTAATGGTAATTCAATGGTAACGTCGTAAACTATTAATTTAGACCCAGGCGTGTATTTGCTACAGCGTGCGGTTGGCCAGCTATTAAAAGGGACAGGTGACTATTTGAGACTGCGATTAAAACACGTTTTACAGTACTTCAATCGTTAGCCAGAAATGATTTGATATTGAGATAAAAACGACTGCATTGGACCTTCAACAAAGGTATTGCATAGCCCAAACATTACATATTGTTTGGGCTATGTAAGGCATTCTGGCTCGTGAGTTTCAAATAGTATGTTCTGACAATACTGGTATTGTCTACAGTGTAGCCTCAGCTACAGAGCCAGTACAGTTACTAACCTGAGGACTCTCTCTGTGTGGCTGGGAAGGCCTGTGAAGGGATTGATGGTTCTCAGCTCCTTCAACCACTTGGTGTGGTTGTAGCCAGCTATGGTCCTAAAGTACAGCCTTCTCCAGTAGCCCCCTGGTCTCTCATGAACTTTCATCACACTCAGCTTCTCCACAACCTGAATGGAGGACCAGACACATGATAATACATTTGGTTCATAATGCTATATTAGTACATACAAGCATACAGTATTCACTTACATACTAAATCATGACCCATTCACATGCTCAATACATTGAGGGGAAAAAAACTGCTGTATTATGTATATACACTGTGTGTACAAAACATTAGGAACACCTTCTCTTTCCATGACATAGACTGATCAGGTGAATCAAATCCAATTTTAATTGGTCACATACTAGGGTTGCACATTTTGGGGAATATTCTGAGGTGGAAACTTTCTGTGGGAATTAACAGGAATATACGCAAATTTATATTAATACCATTTAAATGTAGATGTTTTTTGCATTGGATATATTTACCATATGATATGGAGACAGAAACATAAACATTTTACCTTATCTTAATAAGTAGACGTCATAGCAAATGATTAAATCCTTCCAAATGGAAAATAAATAAATGTAGTTACTAATTGAACTTTAATTAAATGAGTTGACTCTTCACATGGAAGGATTTCACTGAACAACAAAATAAAGGGAATATTGAATGATCCCCAATGATCCATCGCATCTCCCAAAAACATTTTCAACATAAAATGATAATCTAGAAACTAAGCTTTGGTTGTCTTCCATGTCTTCTCCCTGAACTTCCTCAATGTCCACCTCTTGAACATCAGACTCTGAGGCCTCGTCTTCACTGTCACTTTCCAATCTTGTTGAGGATGGCTCGTTGTCCGGCTAAAAAAAAAACTCAAATTTGCCCGGACGGCCACCAATTTTTCAACCCTTGTATTGGTCAGCTTGTTGCGTGCTTTGGTGTGTGTTCCCAAACAAGGACCAGTTGCACTCTGAGGCAGCTGATGTTGGTGGGATTTGGAGGATGATGATCGATGCAACAGAGGAATAAGTCTTAGATCCACAAAGTCCCTTCCACCAGGTGATATGATATGTTGGCACGACTGCCATATTGCATCTCAATCCCAAAGCCCTTGCTTGGAAGTGTACTTCGCCAGACTGCCAAGAACCTTGCCCTCATCCAGGCCAAGATGGCGAGACACGGTAGTAATGACACCATAGGCCTTGATCTCCGCACCTGACAGGATGCCAGCATACGTGGGGTCCAACATGTACGCTGTGGCGTATATGGGCTTCAGGCAGAAGTCTTCACACTTTTTGATGCCTTTCAGAACTGCAGTTTCCTCTGCTTGGAGCAACAGTGAAGTGGTCAGGGCAGGACTGATTTCTTCTCTTACATTTACAAACAGGATGGCATTGTCTCCCTTAATCCGTGCAATGGCTACTGCTATAGGTTTCAGGAGTTTCAGGATGCTTACAACTCTCTCCCAAAATACATCATCCAGGAGGCTCCTCTTGATGGGGCTGTCCATATCGGCAGACTGATATGGCCATTTCTGAGAGACTCCTTCCCCTTCAGGAGACTGTCAAACATGATGACAACACCACCTCAACAAGTGTTGCTGGGCAGCTTCAATGTGGTGCTCTTATTCTTCTCACTTTGCTTGGTGAGGTAGATTGCTGCTATAACTTGATGACCCTTCACATACCTAAGCATTTCCTTGGCTCTTTTGTAGAGTGTATCCATTGTTTTCAGTGCCATAATGTCCTTGAGGAGCAGATTCAATGCATGAGTAGCACAGCCAATGGGTGTGATGTGAGGGTAGGACTCCTCCACTTTAGACCAAGCAGCCTTCATGTTCACAGCATTGTCTGTCACCAGTGCAAATACCTTCTGTGGTCCAAGGTCATTGATGACTGCCTTCAGCTCATCTGCAATGTAGAGACCGGTGTGTCTGTTGTCCCTTGTATCTGCTCTTGTAGAATACTGGTTGAGGGGTGGAGATGATGTAGTTAATTATTCTTTACCCACGAACATTCGACCACCCATCAGAGATGATTGCAACACAGTCTGCTTTCTCAATGATTTGCTTGACCTTCACTTGAACTCTGCATCCAGCAAATGAGTAGATAAAGCATGACTGGTTGGAGAGGTGTATGCTGGGCGAAGAAAATTCAGAAATCTCTTCCAATACACATTGCCTGTGAGCATCAGAGGTGAAACAGTTGCATACACAGCTCGAGCAAGACATTCATCAGCATTTCTTTATGTTCCTCCATTGAGTCAAAAAAACGTCTGATTCCAGGAGGACCATGAGCTGTTGCTATCAATATGGTGTCTGAGTCATCATTTTCCCCTCGAATAGAAGTAGAGGAAATGCGAGTGTAGCATTTCGCTACACTCGCATTAACATCTGCTAACCATGTGTATGTGACAAATAAAATTTGATTTGATTTGATTGTTGTGAGCGCAGGGCAAACTTTATGCACTTGGCCAGATGATTCTGCATCTTTGTAAGATACATGTTTTAAATTGAAACATCTATGAAAACAGGTGAATTAACACTCCTCAGTTAGAATGCTCAAGCAAGCTAAACCCCACATGGTAGCGAAAACTAACTAGCAGAAATTGTTAACAGGTTATAAATGATTTAAAACACACTTTGCAGTCGGCTACTATTTACTAGTTAACAAAAAATCATGTACGTCATAAAATATATTCACCCCACCCAGTATTGTAATTAAAACTTAGCAGAAAGCATGTAGTCCAATGGCTCAGACAGTGTAGTAGTGTGGACTCAATAGCATCTCATTAGTATGCAAGATCTTGAGAATCATCTGTACATGTGATGGAAGAATGCACTGTGCATGCACAGAGTTGCAATTCCATTGAATTTGGGATAGTTTAACCAAAATATGCCACAAGACCTAGAATTGCCTTATGTGTATCCCACAAAAGGTTCACTGTTATATGCTACCTTTTTTGATGAATTTAAGCAAAATTCCCCAAACTCCCGGGCTTAACTTCCCATGGAACATTTCCAGAAAATTTCTGGAAGTTTCTGACTGCAATCCTATCACATACACATGGTTAGCAGATGTTATTGCGAGTGTAGCGAAATGCTTATGCTTCTAGATTCGACAATGCAGCAGTATCTAACAGGTAATATCAACAATTCCACAACAAAACTTAATACACAATCTAGTAAAGGAATGAGATAAGAATATATGTATAAAATATATGGATGAGCAGTGAGAGAGGCTAAGATTATTTATTTTTTTTACCTTTGTTTAACCAGGTAGGCAAGTTGAGAACAAGTTCTCATTAACAACTGTGACCTGGCCAAGATAAAGCAAAGCAGTTCGACACATACAACAACACAGAGTTAAACATGAAGTAAAACAAACATAGTCAATAATACAGTACAAAAACAAGTCTATATACAATCTGAGCAAATGAGGTGAGATAAGGGAGGTAAAGGCAATAAATAGGCCATGGTGGCGAAGTAAATACAATATAGCAATTAAAAATACTGGAATTGTAGATTTGCAGTTGGTGAATGTGCAAAGTAGAAATACTGGGGTGCAAGGGAGCAAAATAAACAAATAAATACAGTAGGGGATGAAGTAATTGTTTGGGCTATTTATAGATGGGCTATGTACAGGTGCAGTGATCTGTGAGCTGCTCTGACAGCTGGTGCTTAAAGGTGGTGAGGGAGATAAGTGTTTCCAGTTTCAGAGATTTTTGTAGTTCGTTCCAGTCATTGGCGGCAGAGAACTGGAAGGAGAGGCGGCCAAAGGAGGAATTGGCCCTGGGGGTAACCAGTTAAATAGACCTGCTGGAGTGCGTGCTATGGGTAGGTGCTGCTATGGTGACCAGCGAGCTGAGATAAGGATGGGACTTTTCCTAGCAGGGCCTTGTAGATGACCTGGAACCAGTGGGTTTGGTGATGAGTATAAAGCGAGGGCCAGTCAACGAGAGCGTACAGGTCGCAGTGGTGGGTAGTATATGGGGCTTTGGTGACAAAACGGATGGCACTGTGAAAGACTGCATCCAATTGGTTGAGTAGGGTGTTGAAGGCTATTTTGTAAATGACATCGCCGAAGTCGAGGATCGGTAGGATGGTTAGTTTTACGAGGGTATGTTTTGCAGCATGAGTGAAGGATGCTTTGTTGCGAAATAGGAAGCCGATTCTAGATTACATTTTGGATTGGAGATGTTTGATGTGAGTCTGGAAGGAGAGTTTACAGTCTAACAAGACACCTAGGTATTTGTAGTTGTCCACATATTCTAAGTCAGAACAGTCCAGAGTAGTGATGCTGGGCGGGCGGGCAGGTGTAGGCAGCGATCGGATAAAGAGCATGCATTTAGTTTGACTTGTTTTTAAGAGCAGTTGGAGGCTACGGAAGGAGAGTTGTATGGCATTGAAGCTCGTCTGGAGGGTAGTTAACACAGTGTCCAAAGAAGGGCCAGAAGTATACAGAATGGTGTCGTCTGCATAGAGGTGGATCAGAGACTCACAAGCAGCAAGAGCGACAGCAAGATGCAATAGATAGTGTAGGATACAGTATATACACTGCTCAAAAAAATAAAGGGAACACTAAAATAACACATCCTAGATCTGAATGAATGAAATATTCTTATTAAATACTTTTTTCTTTACATAGTTGAATGTGCTGACAACAAAATCACACAAAAATTATCAATGGAAATCAAATTTATCAACCCATAGAGGTCTGGATTTGGAGTCACACTCAAAATTAAAGTGGAAAACCACACTACAGGCTGATCCAACTTTGATGTAAAGTCCTTAAAACAAGTCCAAATGAGGCTCAGTAGTGTGTGTGGCCTCCACGTGCCTGTATGACCTCCCTACAACGCCTGGGCATGCTCCTGATGAGGTGGCAGATGGTCTCCTGAGGGATCTCCTCCCAGACCTGGACTAAAGCATCCGCCAACTCCTGGACAGTCTGTGGATGGAGCGAGACATGATGTCCCAGATGTGCTCAATTGGATTCAGGTCTGGGGAACGGGCGGGCCAGTCCATAGCCACAATGCCTTCCTCTTGCAGGAACTGCTGACACACACCAGCCACATGAGGTCTAGCATTGTCTTGCATTAGGAGGAACCCAGGCCCAACCGCACCAGCATATGGTCTCACAAGGGGTCTGAGGATCTCATCTCGGTACCTAATGGCAGTCAAGCTACCTCTGGCGAGCAAATGGAGGGCTGTTTGGCCCACCAAAGAAATGCCACCCCACACCATGACTGACCCACCGCCAAACCGGTCATGCTGGAGGATGTTGCAGGCAGCAGAACGTTCTCCACAGCGTCTCCAGACTCTGTCACGTCTGTCACATGTGCTCAGTGTGAACCTGCTTTCATCTGTGAAGAGCACAGGGCACCAGTGGCGAATTTGCCAATCTTGGTGTTCTCTGGCAAATGCCAAACGTCCTGTAAGCACAACCCCCACCTGTGAACGTCGGGCCCTCATACCACCCTCATGGAGTCTGTTTCTGACCGTTTGAGCAGACACATGCACATTTGTGGCCTGCTGGAGGTCATTTTGCAGGGCTCTGACAGTGCTCCTCCTGCTCCTTCTTGCACAAAGGCGGAGGTAGCGGTCCTGCTGCTGGGTTGTTGCCCTCCTACGGCCTCCTCCACGTCTCCTGATGTACTGGCCTGTCTCCTGGTAGCGCCTCCATGCTCTGGACACTACGCTGACAGACACAGCAAACCTTCTTGCCACAGCTCGCATTGATGTGTCATCCTGGATGAGCTGCACTACCTGAGCCACTTCTGTGGGTTGTAGACTCCGTCTCATGCTACCACTAGAGTGAAAGCACCGCCAGCATTCAAAAGTGACCAAAACATCAGCCAGGAAGCATAGGAACTGAGAAGTGGTCTGTGGTCACCACCTGCAGAACCACTCCTTTATTGGGGGTGTCTTGCTAATTGCCTATAATTTCCACCTGTTGTCTATTCCATTTGCACAACAGCATGTGAAATTTGTCAATCAGTGTTGCTTCCTAAGTGGACAGTTTGATTTCACAGAAGTGTGATTGACTTGGAGTTACATTGTGTTGTTTAAGTCTTCCCTTTATTTTTTTGAGCAGTGTACATATGAGATGAGTAATGCGAGAAATGTAAACATGCTTAAAGTGGCTAGTGTTCCATTTATTAAAGTGGCTAATGATATCAAGTGTGTAGGTAGGCAGCCGCCTCCCTGTGCTAGTGATGGCTGTTTAACAGTCTGATGGCCTTGAGATATAAGCTGTTTTTCAATCTCTTGGTCCCAGCTTTGATGCACCTGTACTGACCTCGCCTTCTGGATGGAAGTAGGGTCAATAGGCAGTGGCTCGGGTGGTTATTGTCCTTGATTATCTTTTTTGGCTTCCTGTGATCGGGTGTTGTAGGTGTCCTGTGGAGGGCAGGTAGTTTCGCAGGTGAAAGCAGGTAGAATCCAGGTGAAAGCTATGATCCCTTATTGATATCACTTGTTAAATCCACTTCAAATCAGTGTAGATGAAGGGGAGGAGTCAGGTTAAAGAAATATTTTTAAGCCTTGAGACAATTGAGACATGGATTGTGTATGTGTGCCATTCAGAGGGTGAATGGGCAAGACAAAATATTTGAACAAGGTATGGTGGTAGGTGATAGGCGCATCAAGAACTGGTGCACCGGATTGAATGTGTCAAGAAGTGCCATGCTGCTGGGTTTTTCACACTCAACAGTTTCCTGTGTGTTTCAAGAATGGTCCACCACCAAAAGGACATCCAGCCAACTTGACACTACTGTGGGAAGCATTGGAGTCAACATGGGCCAGCACCCCTGTAGAATGCTTTCAACACCTTGTAGAGACCATGCCCCTAAGAATTGGGCTGTTCTGAGGGCAAAAGGGTGTGCAACTCAATGTTAGGAAGGTGTTCCTAATGTATTGTACACTCAGTGTAGATTGGGTATGTAAATATTTCATGTTGTAAAGTAAATAAGTAGTGTGTAATATGTATGCTGTGCATGTTTGTATCTGCTTCTTGTATTTGAATTCACACTGCTTTGCAAGCTTGCCCTCTACTTTGTCCCTAGTGGGATAATTAAAAGTGTTATTCAATTGAAATTATACTGAACCTCGTCCATGTGCTTGGCCTTCAATTTCTTACTCTCCCCATATTTTGCAGAATAGATTTTACGCCACATTGCACTGCAAGAAAATTAGACAACATATTCAACTATTATGTGATTGAATAGGGTCAATAGATAGTGAAGAAGAGTCTTACTGCCTCCGGATATAAAGTATCCTTACTTGTTTTTGGCCAGCTTATATAATAGCTTGTTGACGTAGCCAATGCAGTAGAGAGAAGAGGCATCCAGGTTCCACAAGATCTTCATTAGAATCTCAGGTGGCAGACTAATAGAACACAAATTACAATAAGGCTGGGTCAAAAAAAGGCATGAACTGGGCACTTGCTAGCTGTCTCCTTGCCTAATAAATATACTTTTATATCAATACTTGATAAAGTCTAAAACAGCAGTGCAAAATTGTCAAAGTTTTGCATACAACCCAGAATATTTAATAACATTACATTTGAACTTACTCTACCGGTTTGTCCTTCAGCCGCTTGAAATTTGAGACAAAATATCCACAGGAAAGTATTGCTCACCCAACATTTAGAGCGCTGGTACTGCCGTTTAAATGTATATCACCTGGCACATGCTCAAAACCATGTAAACACATGCAGACTTCGGTTACATGCATGCGCCGCCTGTACTTCCGTCTTGTGCATGCGCCTTTGGTCAGGAGCAAACAAATCTTGATTATCACACAGAGAGATGCGTTTTCATGTCGGGTTAATAACAGTTTCCTGTGGATATTTTGTAAAAAAATTCGACCAAAACCACAGACAATCGGCAAAGTAGGTTCAAATGAAGTTTATTCAACATTCTGACTTGTAAAGGGAATGTTTTGATTTTTTTTTACAGAAATGTGAGTCAAAAAGAATTTGAATGCATCACCACGTTTCGTACCTAGCTGTTTCCAAGTCCACACAGCCAAACACGTTGTACTCAGGATACTTACAGCTAACACATTAATACAAACACAGACTGGATAGATTTGTCAACTGTTTATGAACACCAAGAATTAAATAAAATACTGTATAAAATACATTTATTCTAATTTCAATTCTAACCGTGGGACTTGGAGACAGTAGCAACTCTGCCCTTTCTCTCTGCAGATTACAGAACAGGACATGGATCATAGGAAACAGGTGGAGGTGCATTCTTGTCATACCTGCAACCAATCAGAGCATGCAAACAATTCATTCAAATGGACCCAAAGCTCACACTTCCAAATCACATGATGATTACTGTAATGCACGAGGCACCTACACTCTGTTACACATTAATTAATTGTCGAAGTAGTTTGCTAGCTACTGTAACAAATTATGGAGAAGATGGCGGGAAGAGGATGTGGAACTTGAATCGGATAGCGGTGGAAGTGAGGAAGAAAGGACTTTTGTACAAAATAATGGTAAAAGAAGCAAAATTTAAGGGGGAAAGGAAACTAGTGTTTATAATAACCCATCATATATCTGGTACGACTACATTTTCTGGGAGTATTGGTGCCAAAACGTGGTGAATCCGTTGAAATATGAAAGCTCTCGGTAAAGTAAAGTTGGTGAAGATCACAAAAAGTGTTTCGATTTTTTTTGTTGGGTCTCAGGCAACTTTGTGATTATGATGTGTCATGTTTTGAGCTACAGAAAAGGGCACCTGTCAAGGGAGTAATTTCTGGAGTCTTGAAAGAAAATTGACATTGATGTACTGAAGAATATTCTTGGAAGTGGTCAATGAACGTAGGATGAATTGTTTGGTTAATGGCAGGAAAGAGAAGAGTTCATCTGCTCTTGTGTTTTTGATGTGGAGTCCCACCTGACTCCAGTGAACTATGTCCTATCCAGTCAAAGATTTTATATCCAGGTCTTTGCAATGTCATCGTTTTAAAATGTTTGGACATGTAGAAAGTGTCCCCAGTAAGAAGAAGCCCGAGATGTGAGAAAGATCACTTTGAAGGGGTTTCTGAATGTGTAGCAGAAGATAACAGTCAAGGAGCAAGGTGTTGTAACTGTAGTGGAGAACATGTGGCGACATTCTTGGAATACCTGAATAGGGTGAAAGAGACTGAGGTTTCCAAACTCAGGGCAGTTGAGTCTCCTATGCAGAGGCGGTCAAAAGGGTAGAAAGAATGAGTATCTCTGAAGTTCTGGTGGTAGTGAATAACGAGCAAGACCCAAAAATTATTCATGTGAAGAAAGTGGACTGTGTCTCTTTTATAGTGATGAATCAATTGCAGCTGAAATATTTCTGGATTAAAAGGTTTCACATCTGAGGAAAGGATGGTCATGGCTCACATCAACACCATTATCCCAGAAACCCTACACCCACTCCAATTTGCTTAACGCCCAAACAGATCCACAGATGATGCCATCTTTATTGCACTCCACACTGCCCTTTCCCACCTGGACAAAAGGATCACCTACGTGACAATGCTATTCATTGACTACAGCTCAGCGTTCAAAAACATAGTACCCTCAAAACTCATTACTAAGCTAAGGATCCTGGGACTAAACACCTCCCTCTGCAATTGGATCCTGGATTTCCTGACGGGGCGCCCCCAGGTGGTGAGGGTAGATAGCAACAAATCTGCCATGCTGATCCTCAACACTGGAGCCCCTCAGGGGTGCGTGTTCATGCCCCTTCTGTACTCCCTGTTCACCCACGACTGCGTGACCAGGTAAGACTCCGACACCGTCATTAAGTTTGCTGACGACACAACAGTGGTAGGCCTGCACACCGACAACAACGAGACAGCCTATAAGAAGGAGGTCAGAGACCTGGCTGGGTGGTGCCAGAATAACAACCTATCCCTCAACGTAACCAAGACTAAGGAGATGATTGTGGACTACAGAAAAAGGAGGACCGAGCATGCCCCCATTCTCATCGACGGGGCTGTAGTGGAGCAGGTTGAGAGCTTCACGTTCCTTTGTGTCCACCATCACCAACAAACTAGAGTGGTCCAAACACACCAAGACAATCGCAGAGAGGGCACGACAAAGCCTATTCCCCCTCAGGAAACTAAAAAGATTTGTCATGGGTCCTGAGATCCTCAAAAGGTTCTACAGCTGCAACATCAAGAGCATTCTGACTGGTTGCATCACTGCCTGGTACGGCAACTGCTCAGCCTCAAACCGCAAGGGACTACAGAGGGAAGTGCGTACGGCCCAGTACATCACCGGGGCTAAGCTGCCTGCCATCCAGATACCTCTATACCAGGTGGTGTCAGAGGAAGGACATACAAATTGTCAAAGACCCCCACGCACCCCAGTCATAGACTGTTCTCTCTATTACCGGAGCACCAAGTCTAGGACCAAAAGGCTTCAACAGGTTTTAAGCCATAAGATTCCTGAACAGGTAATTAAATGGCTACCTGGACAATTTGCATTGTGTGCCCCCCCAACCCCTCTTTACACTGCTGCTACTCTCTGTTTACCATATATGCACAGTCACTTTAATTAAACATTCATGTACATACTACCTCAAATAGCCCGACTAACCGGTGCCCCCACACATTGGCTACCCAAACTATCTGCATTGTGTCCCGCCACCCACCAACCCCTCTTTTATGCTACTGCTTCTCTCTGCTTATCATATATGCATGGTCACTTTAACCATACCTACCGTTGAAGTCGGAAGTTTACATACACTTTAACCAAATACATTTAAACTCAGTTTTTCACAATTCCTGACATTTAATCAGAGTAAAAATTCCCTGTCTTAGGTCAGTTAGGATCACCACTTTATTTGAAGAGTGTGAAATGTCAGAATAATAGTAGAGAATGATTTCTTTCAGCTTTTATTTCTTTAATCACATTCCCAGTGGGTCAGAAGTTTACATACACTCAATTAGTATTTGTTAGCATTGCCTTTAAATTGTTGTAATTTGGTCAAACGTTTCGGGTAGCCTTCCACAAGCCTCCCACAATAAGTTGGGTGAATTTTGGCCCATTCCTCCTGACAGAGCTGGTTAACGGAGTCAGGTTTGTAGGCCTCCTTGCACGCACATGCTTTTTCAGTTCTGCCCACACATTTTCTATAGGACTGAGGTCAGGGCTTTGTGATGGCCACTCCAATACCTTGACTTTGTTGTCCTTAAGCCATTTTGCCACAACTTTGGAAGTATGCTTGGGGTCATTGTCCATTTGGAAGACCCATTTGTTACCAAGCTTTAACTTCCTGACTGATGTCTTGAGATGTTGCTTCAATATATCCACATAATTTTCCTTCCTCATGATGCGCCATCTATTTTGTGAAGTGCACCAGTCCCTCCTGCAGCAAAGCACCCACACAACATGATGCTGCCAGCCCCATGCTTCACGGTGGGGAAGGTGTTCTTCTGCTTGCAAGCCTCCGCCTTTTTCCTCCAAACATAACGATGGTCATTATGGCCAAACAGTTCTATTTTTGTTTCATCAGACCAGAGGACATTTCCTTTCAGGTTATGTCGATATAGGACTCGTTTTACTGTGGATATAGACACTTTGTACCCGTTTCCTCCAGCATCTTCACAAGGTCCTTTGCTGTTGTTCTGGGATTGATTTGCACTTCTTCATCTCTAGGACACAGAACGCGTCTCCTTCCAGAGCGGTATGATGGCTGCGTGGTCCCATGGTGTTCATACTTGCGTACTATTGTTTGTGCAGATGAACGTGGTACCTTCAGGCGTTTGGAAATTGCTCCCATGCATGAACCAGACTTCTGGAGGTCAATTTTCTTCTGAGGTCTTGGCTGAGTTCTTTTGATTTTCCCATGATGTCAAGCAAAGAGGCATTGAGTCTGAAGGTAGGCCTTGAAATACATCCACAGGTACACCTCCAATTGACTCAAATGATGCCAATTAGCCTATGACATCATTTTCTGAAATTTTCCAAGCTTTTTAAAGGGACAGTCAACTTAGTGTATGTAAACTTCTGACCCACTGGAATTGTGATACAGTGAATTATAAGTCCTAACCGACTTGCCAAAACTACAGTTTGTTAACAAGACATTTGTGGAGTGGTTGAAAACGGGTTTTAATGAATCCAACCTAAGTGTATGTAAACTTCCGCTTTCAACTGTACATGTACATACTACCTCAATTAGCCCGACTAACCGGTGACTGTATACAGCCTCGCTATTGTTATAGCCTCGCTACTGTTATAGCCTCGCTACTGTTATAGCCTTGCTTCTGTTATTATTCACTGTCTTTTTACTATTGTTTTTATTTCCTTACTTATCTATTGTTCACCTATTACCCATTTTTTACTTAAAAATTGCACTGTTGGTTAGGGCCTGTAAGTAAGCATTTCACTGTTAGGGAAAGACTACCAGTACCTGTGTACAGTGAAGGCTGTTGAGGGGATGTTGGCTCATAATGGCTGGAACAGAGGAAATGGAATGGCATCAAACATATGGAAACCATGTGTTTGGTGTATTTGATACCATTCCACCTATTCCGCTCCCGCCATTACCCCGAGCCCGTCCTCCCCAGTTAAGGTGCCACCAAACTCCTGTGTCAGCAACCCACTTACTGCTCTATGTGGTTCTGGGTGCAGCCAGCTGGCCTGGCACTGGCAGCATGTCTAGCAGACCTTGGTAGCAGAGAGGTGAGTCTCTTTGTTGGTACCCTGCTTGGTACTGGACAGCTGGGTACAGTGGCCTTTTTCTGTGTCAGTGGCACACGTTTTGCATTGTTGGTAGCCAAGCATCTAGAAAGACACAGATGTAAGACATTTAGCTAGTTAACCAGCTAACTAACTAGCAAACTAGACAACTAGTATCTAGCTAGCTTTACATTAGTTATATGCATAATGCACCACAAGTAAGTTAGCTCGAAAGCAAACTGACAAAAAAGTCAACAACGGTGTTTCTCTGTAACTAGCTAACGTTAGCTAGCTACGTAAGCGAACCGTAATTAACTACAGTACTACGTTAGTAAGTTAGCTAGCTAAGGTAGTCTGAGCAGCGTTTGTTGACACTCGGTCCACGCTATACCCACCTTTGAGGGCTCGTGCCCGGGGATTTTGTGGTCATGATTTTTCTTATTTTAGGACTTCCGCACTTCTTTTCGCCTGTAGGTCCTCTACCCTCGGTTGGCGGTGCCTTCATCCAAGCCCTCTCTGAAACTGCGGAAAAGTTGTCTAGCTTCGTCCAGTAGTCATGGTTACAGATAGGCTGCACGCATAGAAATAGGAATTAGAATACTAGAATGGTTTAGCCTTTTTATGGTTCTCCTATTGTCAGCCATGTTGGTCAGGTAGATGGTCAAACATGGTTTGCTGGCGCTGAGATATTGTGTAAAACAATAAATGTGAAGAATATATCTGCACTGTATGTGTGTTAGCTAGCTAGCCAGACAGTTATAGAGGAATGATTCCATTAATGTTTCAAATGAACTGCTAATATTCCAACATTCCATTCAAACAATGCAGTCAATCCACAACCATACACTGGCTGAAATCAGTTGATGATAGGACAAGTTGTTAATGCATCAAGTACTGAATATTGTATCATATAATAGCACTCACAGCTTTCCAAGAAAACAAAATCTGAGACATTGGTCTGTTTCCATATATTTTAGAGGCTATTTATACAGCACATTTGTATAAAACCCATATAAACTGTATTTATAATTATATGACAAAATTTTAGGTCGACTATAATTCCATGACACCATTTCTGATACATCACATGTCTTACTTTTATTTTCCTGCATAAGTAAAAGCAGGAAATACATCACCTATGCCTCTACCATTCCTTCCAATTAGACTGTTTTTGGATTTCTCCCTGACCAAGATGGCTGCCATTTTCAACCCCATTATGGAGCTTACAGGGTTTATGACACATCCCTCTAGTAATTTAATAGGATCTCTGTTGTGGCATGTCTAAAGTTTTGAACATACTGCCTCCTAGGGGTTTGGCATTTCTTGACCTGCAGACAAATATGTTTTGAGTACAGTATACTGCAATTCACTTGGTATAAGTCTATAGTGAATCCCATTCCCAAATCTTCAAAATATTACCCAGAGTGCCACTGAACTATAGAGGCATATGTTTATTAAGTACAGTTTATAAATTATATTCATCCATCCTCAACAATAGGCTAATTACATTTTTGGAGGACCAAAACATTCTGGCAGAAGAACAAAATGGTTTTGGTAAATCCAGAGCCTGTATAGATCATATCTTCTTGGTCTGTACAATAATCAGAAATAGATTACCTGAAGAGAAGCATACTTTTGCATGTTTCATTGATTTCCAGAAAGCTTTTCATTGCGTAAATAGGGATCTTTTAACCTATAGTTTGTTAAAGACAGGGGTTGATGAGAAATTTTATCAAGCAATCCAGTCTCTTTACAAAGTACCAATTGCTTGTGTGCGTGTTAATGAATATCGTACAGATTGGTTTCCCACACCCTCGGGTGTAAAACAAGGAGACACCTTATCACCGACTTTGTTTGCTTTGATTATAAATTATTTGGCAAAATAAGTTAAACAGTTAAATATTGGAGTAAGATATGGTGATGAAATGCTAAGTATCCTTTTATATGCTGATTATATTATTTTGATGGCAGAAACAGAACAAGACCTGCAGAACGTGTTATTATGTACAGTCAATTGGTGTAAAAGATGGAGACTCATGATTAACCAGACAAAAACACGGATAATGCATTTAGAAAACCAGCTACTAAGAGAAGTGTTTTTCAGTTTTGTTTTGGTGGAGACACTTTGGAGTTTACTAGCATTTATAAATATTTGGGTCTTTTTATTGATTAACATATTACCTTTCTATACACCAACATCTGTCCTGGCCGACTCAGCAAGTAGAGTTCTTCGGGGAGTTATAGGAAAAACTAAACCACTCAAAGATATAGGTTATGCCTCGTATTCCAAACTGTGTCAGACATGCGTGTGTCCTGTTCTGGACTATTCAGCACGAGTGTGGGGTGCTAAGACGTGTTTTAAAAATGAACATGTTCATAACAGAGCAGTACGTTACTTTTTAGGTGTCCACAAGTTTGCACCTATACTTGCAATAATAGGGGACATGGGCTGGGAACCCTGTGAGGTGAGATGGAAGGTGTGAATGGTGAGACTTTGGAATAGACTGTTGGATATGCCAACTGCCAGAATAGTTAGTAAAGTTTTTCAATGGGATCTATCCATAGGGGGAGCCTGAGAAACTGAAATGTCTGACCTTTTTCAACAGTCTGACTGTGAACATCTGTATGAAAACCAAATTAAGGGAGACATAGATATGATTTTTTTTAAACTGTTGATGCAATATGAAAAAAGAATGGGTGGAGGAGATGAATCATAAACCCAAATTTATAACTTTTTGTTTGATTAAGGGTGAATTCGTGTGTGAGAGATATATTAGGTTTAACCTACCTAAAAACAAGAGATCGCTATGTGCACAGGTAAGATCAGGGATATTGCCTCTGCGTATTGAAACAGATAAGATCAGGGATATTGTTTCTGCGTATTGAAACAGGTAAGATCAGGGATATTGTTTCTGCGTATTGAAACAGGTAAGATCAGGGATATTGTTTCTGCGTATTGAAACAGGTAAGATCAGGGATATTGCCTCTGCATATTGAAACAGATAAGATCAGGGATATTGCCTCTGCGTATTGAAACAGATAAGATCAGGGATATTACCCCTGCATTTAAAACAGGTAAGATCAGGGATATTGTCTCTGCTTATTGAAACAGGTAAGAGCAGGAATATTGTCTCTTCTTATTAAAACAGGTAAGATCAGGGATATTATCTCTGCTTATTGAAACAGGTAAGATCAGGGATATTGTCTCTGCATATTAAAACAGGTCGGTATTGTGGTGAAATGGAAGAGGAAAGACTATGTAACTATTGTAAATTCGAATAAATAGAGAATTAAACTAATTTTATCCTTTATTGCCTTTTCTACCACGATATACACTTGATCTTATTTCAGATATACTCTAGCATTATGTGGCTGAGTGATCAGGAGAAATGTAAAAGTTTTATTGTCCATTGTGGATTTCTGTTAGCAGAATATTTACATAAAGCATAGAATAAAAGAAAAAGGGCTACCTATAATTAATAGTAAAAATATGTATATTCTACGTGGTTAATGGAGTGTGTATATAGATTGTGTAGAGGCTTGTCTCCCATATGAATCTTCTCTTTGTGTCAGACTGGGTTCAAGTGACTTCTGTTTCTTTTTTTTCTGTATTTATTTGTCTGTTTATGGTATGTTCAGTTGAAGTTGGAAGTTTACATACACCTTAGCCAAATACATTTAAACTCAGTTTTTCACAATTCCTCACATTTAATCCTAATAAAAAACTCCCTGTCTTAGGTCAGTTAGGATCACCACTTTATTTTAAGAATGTGAAATGTCAGAATAATAGTAGAGAGAATTGTTGATTTCAGCTTTGATTTCTTTCATCACCCAGTGGGTCAGAAGTTTACATACACTCAAAGTATTTGGTAGCATTGCCTTTAAATTGTTTAACTTGGGTGTCAAACATTTCGGGTAACCTTCGACAAGCTTCCCACAATAAGTTGGGTGAATTTTGACCCATTCCTTCTGACAAAGCTGGTTTGTAGCAATTGCAAGTATAAACACCATAGGACCACGCAGCCGTCATACCGCTCAGGAAGGAGCTGCATTCTGTCTCCTAGAGATGAACGTACTTCGGTGCGAAAAGTGCAAATCAATCCCAGAACAACAGCAAAGGACCTTGTGAAGATGCTGTAGGAAACAGGTACAAAATTATCTATATCCACAGTAAAACGAGTCCTATATAACCTGAAAGGCCACTTGGCAAGGATGAAGCCTGCTGCTCCAACCGCCATGGGGACAAAGATCGTACTTTTTGGAGAAATGTCCTCTGGTCTGATGAAACAAAAATAGAACTGTTAGGTCATAATGACCATCGTAATGTTTGGAGGAAAAAGGGGGAGGCTTGCAAGCCGAAGAACACCATCCCAACCGTGAATCATTGGGGTGGCAGCATCATGTTGTGGGGGTGTTTTGATGCAGGAGGGACTGGTGCACTTCACAAAGTAGATGGCATCATGAGGGAGGACAATTATGTGGATATATTGAAGCAACATCTCAAGACATCAGTCAGGAAGTTAAAGCTTGGTCGCAAATGGGTCTTCCAAATGGACAATGACCCCAAGCATACTTCCAAAATTGTGGCAAAATGGCTTGAGGACCACAAAGTCAAGGTATTGGAGTGGCCATCACAAAGCCCTGACCTCAATCCTATAGAACATTTGTGGGCAGAACTGAAAAAGCATGTGCGAGCAAGAAGGCCTACAAACCTGACTCAGTTACACAAGCTCTGTCTGGAGGAATGGGCCAAAATTCACCCAACTTATTGTGGGAAGCTTGTGGAAGGTTCCCCGAAATGTTTGAACTTAGTTAAACAATTTAAAGGCAATGCTACCAAATACTAATTGAGTGTATAAACCTCTGACCCACTGGGGATGTGATGAAAGAAATAAAAGCTGAAATGATACATTCTCACTACTATTATTCTGACATTTCACATTCTTAAAATAAAGTGGTGATCTTAAATGACCTAAGACAGGCAATTTTTACTAGGATGAAATGTCAGGAATTGTGAAAAACTGAGTTTAAATGTATTTGGCTAAGGCGTATGTAAACTTCCAACATCAACTGTATAATTTTGAAACAATTACAGGGAATAGCTACTTGGTTGCATACTCTCAAGTGGTAAAGTGGGAGGCACACACACACACACACGCACACACACACACTTCTGGGTTAACATGAGATTGAGAATGTATGTGTTTTAAACAACCTGCAGCTGTCTCCAACTCAGCCAATTCACTGTGAGAGTACACACACAAAGGAAAGATCTGAAAGAGTGGTCAGGGAGGAGGGAGTGTGGGAGAGAGACGAAGAGAGGGAGATAAAACAGCTGGTGAACAAATGAGTGCAAGTGCCGAGATTCATATCCATCCGTACCCCATGCCTTATAGTTTAGTTTTGATGAGGGATTCCTACAGATATTAGGGAGAGATAGATAACAATAGAGAGTGTGAAAGAGAGGGGATGGGGGGGGTTGTGGCTAGGCCCTATTGGAAACAGTTCACTTTTTAAACGAAAGCAAAGCAAGCAACCTCCAGTGCAGGCCAGGGATGTGTATCTCTCAAGGTTAACAATATAGCACTCAGCGGGAAAGCTAGGTGTCAAAGGTCAAACTACTGCAGAGGAACCTGGGAAATGAATCTTATTTTGCTACGGTGTCTCATTGATGTGGGGTTCAGAAGGGCGAAGCAACACAATGGAAACGTTATCTCTTTTTCTTCTGTTTTTCCTTTGAGGATGCTTTTGGACTCACAGGTTTAAATGGAACCTCTTTGGCCTCGTTGGACAGGCGCACACACACACACATACGCCTTGTTCTCTCTAATGCACTGCACATGGTATTTGGCATCTCTGGAGGATAGAGTAGTGAGGTACTCTGTAGAGTGGTAGGTATATTTCCTTATATTCTCTGATCTACAGACAAATATATATCCAAATAGAGCCAAGGTAACTAGAGGAATGAACAAATGAACATCCATTCATCTTTGCCACAGCAGCACTCATCATAACTATCACAACCCTGATTGCTTAATCAATGCCTATCTCATCAAATCCCTCCACCAGGGGAAATCCCACCACCACCATGGTTTCTAATCTGTGGATTTACTAAGCCGAATGCGTTCTAAATTACGCCTATAGATAAACAATGGCAGCCAGCCGCCAGCAGCAGAACTGACTGACTGATGCTAAGTCTCTTTTCATTAGAGCAGATGTCTGTGCTCTCAGACAGGCATGCCAGCACACGGAGAAGGGTCGGGATCCCCCTAGCACTGGGAGCTGGTCTGCTCTGCTAGCTGTCACTGCAGATAGCTGTAACGTTCCCCCTACTGCCAGTCCCTTCGCCTCATTACAGAGCCTTGGTCCATGGCGGGCCCCTCTCAGGGCAGAGGCAGCCTCTGGTAATGGGAGTACCAGCCCCCCCCCCCATTTACCCATGCCTCTGCTTGACATTTGATGTCTGTTGCTCTAGCTTGGTGTCCTTCTGCAGGCCTGCGGGTCGGTCTTAGCCCTGGAGTGTCTGATGGCTTGCTCCTGCATTGGTTGTCACTCACTGACACTGTGATGTTTGTCAAATGAAGTGGGAAGGAGGGAAGAGGGGAGTAAGAAAGGGAAGAATGGAGCGTGCATGTTGGGTAGCTGTAATTAAGATGTCTATATAGCTACAAGTGCATAATAATGTCTGGTGTTTTACTACTGCAAGGCAAGTGGGTCACTAGATGATGTGACATGGATAACTGGTGGATGTTAACTGTTTAATGTCATTCTGTGTTATCTAAGGATATATGGTTTCATTCCAACACAGATTAACAAAATACAGTGTGATAGGCTATTTGTTGAATTGTATAGTGTGGATGTTTGGCCTATCACTGACTGCTATATATACTGTATGTAGACAATTGCTTCCACACATATTATCCGTCAGGAGATTTGTACTACACCCAGGCTACACTGTTGAACATGTTTATTCCCTTCATGACAGTTTGAATAGTGGATAGTTTGGATGAGTGGTTGTAAAAGCACAGAAGTTTCAATGTTTTTTATTTAACTAGGCAAGTCAGTTAAGAACAAATTCTTATTTTCAATGACAGCCTAGTGGGTTAACTGCCTGTACCTTGTCAGCTGAGGGGTTTGAACTTGCAACCTTCCGGTTACTAGTCCAACACTCTAACCACTAGGCTACCCTGCCGCCCCATGTAAAAGAACATGCATGTGGAATATAAAATAAGGCTTCCAATGTGTTGATGGTTATGATGTCAAGAGATGTCAGATTTCGTCTGGCGTTTCAAAATGTTCTATGATGTCATTACGGATGGGTGGATCAGGGTGGATGGATGCACAGATTAATTTAAATGAATGAATAAATAAATGGATGAACAGATTAATAGATGGACAGATGCCAATGCCGAATGGATAGATAGATGAAATTCCAACACAACCTCCGGTCAGAAAATCTCGTTTTAATTGCATTTAAAATATGGATGACAAACCTAACAGAACCTTAATGATACACCTACCACCCCCCCCCCCCCTCCCACCCCCATCCCCCTCTCACTCCTCTGGGATAATCAGTGGAGTCAAATGTATCATGGTATATAAATCTGAACTCCTTGCATAATCTGGCCAATTAGCAAAGTTTAGAGCGAGTGGAGTGACAGCTCATTACGAAGTTTAAGTGAAAGTTCAGCAGTTCTGTGGAAGAACTCTCAGATCCATCAGAGACAAGGAGCCATGATAGGGACCCTTCCACAGAGTTCTTCAGAGGTATTATGACATGTTTGGGCAGAGCTGGACAGAGATGGCAGGAGTGGGCTAAGGTGAGGTGTACAGGATGTATACTAATACATTGTATATAGGGTCCAGAGTGTTCCTGGTCCGGGGTGGGAAAACCCTTGGCCATTGGAGTGGGGGATTCTATGTATTAACTGTTTTAAGCCAAATTAATAAATAAAATGAATCACATATGTTGCTGTACTGCACATGTTTTATGGGAGACGCATAAATGGAACTGAATCCCGACCTCTCAGCCCTCCAGCTAATATAATCAATAGTATCAGATATGCACAATATCAATATTAATGGATAGCATAACTATTAAATAAATGTAAGGTTGCAAAGGAATAGCTTACTGAAATTTCACCACTGCTATACTCCCACTGCTTTAATTAATGACACAACAATGAAAGACTGCAATGTGCTGCTCACTTCCACCTAATGATTTTGCCTTAGAAACACAAGCATTTTTAATAAAAACAACAGGATATTATGGTAGTTTGAAAATTGTCCTCATTAGTCAAACACAAATTCACCATGCACCTGTGGTGAGAAAAAAAAAGAGCTGACAGTACCACCTTTATACCGCTGGGTGTCGCACAAGTATCTATGTGGCTCCTGTAAAACTGCCAGTTTTGAGCTCAAATTAGTGACATACATATCCAATTATAGGAACAGCGCAAAAAGCAATGATATCCGCTGTTATGCCACTTTCATCTCTGATTAAGCGCGCGAGAAGAGAAGGGGGGATGGCGGGGTATAAATTGCGGGTGCAGATTGGGAGGCAGCCATGAACTCCGCTGTCCCGGGAGGGCCACTGATGTGTAGTCTCACAACATTCAACTGGTTATGTAAACAAGCGAATCAATCAATACGTGTGCTTATTCTACTGTTCTAGCCTACTAGTGAGTGAGGTGCCCTTATACGCAGTGCCTACGACATTACTACTGGACTTGTACTTCAATAAAAAGGATGGGCGTAAGTCGCCTTTGAAAGGGAAACGAGGGGCGATCCCCTTTCAGCACAGGATGCGAGCCCAGCGCTCAGTTCACTCTGCGCGCTGCTTCCTATGCGGAATGAGAGACTGACTCCACGCTATGGATAGGCCTATTACAGGTAACGTCCAGACGTCTTTTCGGGAAAACATATATTTGGGTTTTTGATAGTGTAAAGGAGTAAGCTAGTATAAGAGTGACCAAATTAAACTTGAGGGGAAGAAACATTTTATAAATAATTGCTCACAATTATTGTTTTTAGGATTTCCAAATTGCATGAGTATTTAACGTTCATTTAATAAGTACTAATATTTACTAATTTGAAAACTATAGCCTAAATTAAATAGCCTATATTTGACGCACTTACTAGATAGGCTACCTTAGAATTCCGTGCGTATTACGCACGAGTTTTTGTATAGTTCTATGGATCCCAATTAATCATTTTTAGCACTCATTTTAGTATATCTTAAACACCTAATAGTCTGTCATACATCAATTGATATTTGTTTCTTAAATCACCAGGAAACACCACCACACCGTCTGTTTGAAGACCAGCCTAATATCAACTGAGACGCACAGGAGAAGGGGGTGTGAGAAAGAGAGAGCGTGTCTGTGCGTGTGCTAAAAGTGTGTGCGTGTGTCAAAGTGTGTGTGTTAGAGAGAGAGAGAGAGAGAGAGAGAGAGAGAGAAGGGGAAAGAGAGAGAGGAAAGGAGTAAGGTTGGTCCAGGTGATCTCGTCCTATCAAACCTCCAAGGAGCTGCCGTGTAGGATCAGTGTGCACAGAAAGGATCAGAGTTCCGACCAGACCATGGTGGTGCCAGCCCGCTGCCCGGGCCCCTGTGCCATGCTGGCGCTCAGCCTCTTTATGGGATACGGCGTGGTGCTCTGCGTCGCCGGCCAGAATGACACGGAACCCATCGTACTAGAGGGGAAATGCCTGGTGGTCTGCGACTCCAACCCTTCCTCGGACAGCGGGGTGACCTCTTCGCTCGGGATATCCGTCCGGTCCGCGGGCGCCAAGGTGGCTTTCTCTGCTGTGCGCGGAACGAATCACGAGCCCTCCGACATGAGCAACACGTCTATGACCATCTACTTTGACCAGGTCAGCCGTCCCGGGAATTTGCATATGCAAATATTGTCCCTATCTGGACAGATACTTATTTTGGAGATTGATAATATGTTTAATATATTTGTTTTTCTGATGCGGCGCACAGAATAATGTTTTAATGCAAATGGGTTATGATAACTTGACCTGGGTTGCGTTTATGCGTTGGGAGATTTCTTTCTCTCAAAAACTTGAGAGCAGTTTTGGGGAGCCTCTGCAAGAAAATGTTGCAGTATGATAACGGGAACATTGTGATCGTTGTGCGTAATTACCTCAAATATGCATAAAAGCTGCAGCTTGATGCAAATGTTGTGATTTGAAAATACGTAGGCTATTGTACTTATAGTCTGTCTTGTGTAGGTTTAAGGGACGCGCAAGCACTGCGGCGCAACAATAGATGTGACTGCTGCTGTAAATGCTCCAACCATCAAGTGGAGTATTTTTACGCCCAGCTGGTGCGCTGGAGCATTATGGACAGTATTATGTTAATTGATGCCCCCCCCCTCCCCCTCTCGCCGACAAACTAACGTGTATAGATTGAAATCAATGATTCGACCACTACGTTTATCGACTTCAACAAAAAACATGTATTGTCCAATTGGAAAACTGAAAGTGACAGGCGAGCAACATTGGGTAATGTGCGTCGCGCCTTTACAGGACCGCTCTATGTCTAGTTTAACCCTTGCGGTGTCTCAGTCTGTTATATGGTGACTCTGGGTTCTGCACGTGCGTTATCTTGTCGCTTTGTGTTGCAGGCTTTAGTGAACATCGGCAACCATTTCGATCTCAAAGCGAGTGTCTTCCAGGCGCCAAGGAGGGGAATATACAGCTTCGGCTTTCATGTGGTTAAGGTTTACAACAGACAAACCATACAGGTAAGACCAATGGTCAACATTTGCTTTACTAGGATCGCTATTCAAGGTTTTCTGATGGTTGGCCTAGTTGAGCTATAGCGTATTGTTGTAGGCTATGCCACGGAGAAGCCATCCCAAATGGGTACATTATTTGTCATAATTAGAGTAGGCCAACCGTACGATGTAACAGGTCTGAATTCTGCGCGTGCTGTTTCCGTTACCCCAGGTCAACCTGATGCAGAACGACTACCCGGTCATATCAGCTTTCGCCGGTGACCAGGACGTTACGCGGGAGGCCGCGAGCAACGGCGTTCTTCTGCAACTGGAGCGCGAGGACCGGGTGTATCTGAAGCTGGAACGGGGCACACTCATGGGCGGATGGAAATATTCCACTTTCTCAGGCTTCCTAGTGTTTCCACTATAATTTAATATGCGATCACGGAAATCGCAAACGTTACTCCTCTACGGTTGAGGAACGATAAAGACAAAAATGTGCTCTTTTATTTGAACTAAACTGTCAGAGGAGGAAGAAGACAGACACATATGTGTACATACACACACTATACAGTATATATTTAATTCAAACATGAACGTTTCCTTGGAGTTCATACATCCAAATCCATCGACCAAACCCAATCTGGAAGGATAACCGAATCGATCGCTCCGTGATGTATAGGCTACCACTTGTCGATTATTTGGATTTTATCACTTGGGAATCAATTAACTTTTGTCAACAGACAGACGAGTCAGTGTACCTCTGTGTACCCGGACTACTGAACAGATGAGAAGAAGGTTATATGAATCGAAGAACTAAAAGTCCCGAGCTAGTCTACATGTATTTTCCAATGCTCTATTTTGTGTTTGTATAGCCTTTGGCATAGAACTAGGGTTTCCGTCAAGTGAGGTGTGTGGAATTATAACGGACGTCCAAGAGAAGAAGAGTGCTTTCACGCCCAAAGCATTTTTTGCACGAACGGAAGAATGTTTTTGTTTTGTGCTGTCTATGGTGTTCCATTTTGGATGCTGAACATATTGAAAACAAGCCAACTGTAGGCTGCCTAACTATCCAGAGATGACATAAAAAGAGAAAAAAGGCAACATATTTCAGCCAATGGAGACATCTATAGAAACTCTTTTACAAAAAAACATTTATCGAATTTATAAAGTACATATTCACATTATGGTGTGTTCTACTCTACATTTCGAATCTGCGTAGCTTTGACTGATTTAGTGTCCAGTGACGTTGCTCACAAATGTACATTGTGAAAATAACAACAGAAAAAATCCCTATATATGATGTCCCGCCTAATAAAAAATATTGTATTGTATACGCGTATCTATTCACTTTTATTCTATACCATTTTGAGCTTGCAAATAAAACAAGTTCGAAAAGACATCAGGTCTGAAGTAAGTTAATACATTTACGTTCAAAGTCAAAGTAATCGTGACAGAATAAAGTACTGGACAGCGAACGTCCTTCTCAGACCTGTAGCTCACTATATATTGGCGCTGTCCATGGTTCTCATCTAGCAGCCGCTTGAACTGAATGCAATGCTATGCTCGTCACGACACACTGAAGCCCACACCAAACCCCATTCAACTCTCGTTGTTGAAAATAGTAAATAGATCGCTATAGACTTTTCATGTTTCTTTATTCTAAGATCAAAGCAGAGAAATAACATGACAATACAATAGCATATTGACATGGTCAAAAACGCTCTATTTTGATGTGAGTAGTGATAGTTATTCACAGACTGTAATTATCTTAGCAAAATAATTATGCAATGCAGAGACAATGAGATATTGTTTTGGGCCTGCTGTAGAAAAACAACCCTCCAGCACACACACACGAACACACACACACACACACACACACACACACACACACAGAGAGAGAGCGATCAAGGTTGTTTTTCAGCCACAATGTACAGGGATACATTCCTATTACATCTTCACAGTTGAACAATCAATAGTAGATCAATGAAGCCTACTCTATTTCTAGAGCTTTGATTTAATCAAGATACTGCATGGATATGGGAGCATGACAAAGGTTCAGATATGTCATGTGCTAAACGATGCTATCAAAGATGTACCCCAAACAAGTCCATATAATTAAACATGCATTGTGGTACATAGAAACCAAGGAAACAGGAACTGAAGGATATGTAAATGTCTGGTCTATTTCCAGTGTGTGTGTGTGTGTGTGTGTGTGTGTGTGTGTGTGTGTGTGTGATAGCAAGTATATTAATATATGCTATAACTAATGGTGCCTAGATGCTGTATATAGGCCTATACCATGCAGGTCTGATTGGCATTCGTTCTTTGATCTAGGTTAAAGGGGAACAAAATAAATCAAACGTTGATATAGATTGAAGATATTGGCCATGAATGAGACAGATAGTAGAACAAAGGGAATTGGTGTGGTGTAGTTAAAGTGTAGCCTAATAAGAAAATAAGGGAGATGGTAAGTACACCTATACCTGTCACTGTTGGTTTCCTCTGGGCTGCATGGCCAGGTGCAGTGTAGTTTTCAGCAAGGCTGGGATGTGGATCAATGGGATACTTAAGTTTGATTTTTGCATTGGAGACTAGGTCTCTGTCTGATTACGAGACCAAACCCACGTATTTGACTGTTGTTACAAGATATTAAACAAGTCATGGGTTGTTTTGAATTGTTATAAAATTAGTAAATTGTTTTAAACAGCTAAAAGTTGTGTTGATGCTATCAGGCATCTATTGTATTATAAACTGTAGATTGTGATGCTTTATCTGATCTCATAAATTTACATTGAGAACAGTTAAACACCATTTTGATAATGATGTAGATGGGCACTGCACTGTAAGCCAAGCAGTCATGACAACAGCAAGATGGCTGACTTTAGGAGGTGGAAAATGTGATTGGTTGAGATCTACTCTGCTCAAGAGAATGCTGAAATGTTCTTATGCAGACATAATTTCTAGACTTGTCAATACAATATTGATTGAAGTTCATTAGCTCACCAAGATCTCCTAACTATGGATACTTTATATTCATCTATCAACAATGGCACAAAATACTGAGATTGTATAGCCTATTATTCAGAAAATCTTCTAAAATTGAATGTCCAAAAAATCCAAGATGGCAGCAGGATTGGCCGTGGCAGTGGAACCTAGCTGGCAACTGCCTAGCGGATTAGTGTCTTAACTAGTTAAATCCAGTTTTTATATTCAACATGCCACACACTAGGCAGGTTTCAATTGACCCAGATTTATTAGACAAAAGCAAAGTCACAAACAAATAAATAATTGTGACCTGTGTAATGGAAGCAGCAGCTGTAGGTGAAATGTTCTAAAGATCATCAACATTTGTATCTGTTACAAAGCGGTGCATTTTTATTTTGTCAAACTTTCTTTATAGCAACACATGATGATGGAAACAAGTGTTTTTCGAATAATGATGATTGCCGCTCATTTTGAAGGTACGCAGTGCATGTGATGACATTAATAAGTAACTATACTACTCCACATTTCATTCTGAATGCTTTTTCTAAATCTATTTTTCAACTATAAAACGTAATGTTTCTTTGCGGGACAAGGATTATCTGGTCTTTCAAGAATGCCTGGATTGCTTTGCCTGGTTTTTCTGGTTGGCTGGATGCGAGATTCACCATCCAATTATTTCAGATCTAACGGAATGCACGTTTCACCATGGCGCTGACTGTGGCAGTTATTATCATTATTAGAGTATGGCAAATATAAGTAAATTCTTGCATTCTGTCCATGCTGGCTTTTGTGGGCTACCTGAGACATGAAACAGGTGAGAGGGCATACAGCCTGTCACCAATTTATTGACGCGCAGTTTTCCCAATTTTTATTCCACACTAGGTTTTTAGCAAAACATTTTTTTTTTATGTGTGATGTCATTACGTCCAGCTGTTATTATCGAGACAAGACAGTTCAACGGAAAAGCACTGGGCAAGTTAATGGAAACGTAGCTAGTGTGTGAAGGCAACAGGCACTTTGAGTGAGCTAACACTACCTACACATCAGCATGGATATCGACATCCATTGGTTTCTACTAGTTACCATAGCCACAACGTCAAAATTGGCTATATTGTAAAATAATCATAAAAACAAAAATAAGCATTTTGGCCTTAATTTAAGGTTAAGCATAAGGTTATCAGGGTGGTTAAGGCTAGGGTTAAGGTTACGTTTAAAATCTAATTTTAAGAAGATACATTTATGACTTTGTGGCTGTGGTAAGTAGTTACGACCTGATACGTTTTGCGGAAACGAGACCAAAATCTTCTAATTAGACTCCAAAAGCTGAGAGCAGAGCAGAGAGGCCTGCTGTTACTTCTGCAGATGCCAGGCCAGGGATAATGTAGCATAGAGTAAAATGGCTCTGGCAACCAACATACCACTCACCACTTCACTCTCTCTCAACAGCTTATTTGGACAGCATTTTAAAAAGCCCTATAAACTTTTGATTAAGCCCATACTGACTCAAACGGTCTATTTTTGGACCATTTATTTTCCTAATTATGTCTGTATCTCATTCTTTTATCTTGTCATGGCTTGATTACTCAGAAATGATTCTACATTGTTGGTGGTCAAATGATCTCAATCCATAGAGGCAGACACAAATATATAAAACTAGAAGTAGGGTTTGTGTACCCTTACGAAAAAAGATTGCAGTCAGAGTGCAGTATAAATGCAGTACACTGCATTATAACTGCAGTCAGAGTGCAGTATAACTGCAGTATGTGACAAATACTGCATCCAAAATAAGTTCACATAAATTCCACAATCTGATGCTAGCACATGACGAATCCTAAACACCGTTTGGCACGACAGGTGCCAGATGAGTGTATTTGATGTTACCAATATATAGCTTTGATGAACGTTAGCCATCTAGCTGACATGTACATCTTTATGCCCTTATGGGTGTGAACCATGGTTAAAGTAGCCTATTGAGTGTTTTCCACAGATATCATCAACATTTATCAAAGATGTGAAATGATAACACCACCATGTGTCCACCCCAATAGTACCATCAATCCCTGTGTATGGGGGACACTTTTATGGATGTACAGATGGCAGTATATTGTTCTTTGTGGGCCTGATATAAATAAGGACAAAACTGGTACCACCCATTAAAAAACACTGAGCTAATATGGCCTTTTAGTGTTTAAAGACGTCTTTGTTTCAGAGTTAGTCTCTTGGAGGCAGGCATGCTTCTTGTTAAATATCCTTTGTGGCCTCGTCTTTGGGCTCGTGTTTCATTTAAACAGCTCACCCAGCAGTATCGTAGACTTCAATGTGGGCCCTCACGGCACGCAGCCCTGCAATACTTTATGCATTACAGTCTAAATTACATATTAGAGTCATCAGAGGCATATTATCTGTGGGTTCAGCCTGTCGTAATGGATGTCAGTTGCAGTTATTCATTAAACTGTAGGTTTGGTGAGGAGTCTTAAACACACACATATATAGACACACACACACTCGCTCCCCTCAGAGAGACACAGCTGTAATTTCTACCCAGTCAGGCTTGAACAAAATGCCACATATCTAAACATTTGAAAACTGCCAGAGAAAAAACAAATTAAATCGATTACAGCAATCAGATATTGAAGTCCTCTGGTGTTGACTTGAAGGCTGTCACCCAGAGAGCATCGTAGCTGTAACTCATATTAGACAGCATTAGAGTTTACACATCTAATTTAATTGCTTCAGCTTGCAGTTAATGGTAAATGTAGCAAAACCAAGTAAATATTCTGGGAGAAAATAGTGGAGTATCTTTGCTTTGTCCTGCCCAAAGTTTTGATCTTTACAGCTGAAATAAAACCATTCATTGATTATCATTCTCCTCACTTACCAACAGTGCTCCAACAGTGGAGTATGCAGGTGATTAACTACTGACAACTTAATGAAAACCATAACAAGTAAATACCATGGAACGAAGTTTGATTTCGTTGGCAATCACCATTAGTCTTTGGATTTCCTTAAAATGAAAAAAAACTTAGTGACTTCAGCTTTTGAGTCCTGCCTAAGGGTAAGGCACAATAAACACAGTTGGAACATGCTGTATACTGCTCTGTGCATTTGTCGCTTTGCTGAAAAACCTTGTGGACCTCATGAATCAACATACACAATTAGATTGTGAGGGGCTCTTTGCTGCCACTTTACAGAATGTAATCTGGTTCTCTGCAGAGTCCTCTGAATATTGAAGGACCAAACTGCTTCTAGAACAATGACAAGCCATCAGAAATCCTATTTTAGTAGTTTTCTATAGTTTGAAGCTATTAGACACACACAAAAGCCACAGATTGGCAAATTATCCCTCTGCCTCTTTGAATTTGGCAGAAGGACTTTGCATCCCCCCCCCTGGGCACAGACGTCATTTCAACGTCCATTCCACGTTCGTTCAACATAATTTCATTGAAATGACATGGAAACAATGTTGATTCAACCAGTTTGTGGCCCAGTGGGCAGGCTTTGTTTGTTATAATGTCCCTCAAGGGGAACAGTAAAGAAAAACTCAAACATCACAATCACAAGAGACCAACTAACAATGTACAGTATCTTTTTATTTAACAATGAACAGCCAAGTAAATACATGTGGTCACAGCAACTAAAATCCCTCACACAAAATGTCTCCTCTTCCACTCATTTTCTCAAGTGTTCCTCAGCTATCCATTTGTGGCTAAATTTGCCCTTAGTGTGATTCTGGGTGAGAATAATCCTTTCACAGCAGTATTTTTATATTTAGTGTGCTTTCAGGCAAACCTAGCGGCACTTCCGTCTGGGTTGAAACAATGCTTAGTCCCACACTCAATCTAATATCTAATGTGGAGGCAAGTTAAAAAGGAAATGCATACTGAATGTCAAGCTTTATCGCCCGCCCTCTTTATATCATATTAAAACCTCCTTCCATAGGTTTCTCTCCAGACAAGCTCTGTTAATTTCATAGTCCTGCAGTAATGGCATAGCAATAGGAACATAACCACCTGTGCCCTTCCCTTCCCCTCGTTAGGAATAAAACTAACCAATGCTTTGACAAGGGAGGGAGGGAAAGTGGCAGGGAGGAAAAGAGGGCCTCATCAAGGTGAATCATGCCTTTCTAGTCAAACATTTCTATTCTTTAATCACATATTAGTGCTAAGACCCCTCATACATCTTATCAACATTATAGTTTAAGCAACAAAAAGGTCAGAGCTGATGAAACACAAAGTGGACATTTTGTCTTACTCTAATGAAACACACTTGGGATTTTTCCATGTCCTCCCTACTGTGCTGTGGGACATTGATTCATTTATTGATATCACCTGTTCATAACTATTAGATGTGCTGCATCTGTAGCTTCTATCCCTTCTCTTGAAGGGGGTTCAAGACCCCTGCGATAACTGCCATGGCCGCCTGATGACCTGGCCAATTTACACTTGAATGAGAAGACACGGTAGCAAACCGGGAGAATACACAGAGAGGATAGATAGAATGCACGCACGCACGCACAGCAAGCACTGCACAGTGGCTGGTTAATAATTCATCTGTTTGCCTAATAAGTAAAGAGACTCATATTACAGACCCAAACATCAGACAGACACCCGCCTCTGTGGATGGACCCCTGTGTCAATCAGCTCCCTGAAGAGATGGAGAGAAGGAGACCGAAGAGAGAAAGATGGAGAGGAAATAGAGAGAGATGGGAAGTCTGTTTATTCCTTGTCTTTCCTCCCAACTCTGCAATATCCATACTGCTGAAATGTGCAATTCCCCAAAGATGCACCCCCCTCTCCCCTACCACGCATCCCTCCTACTGATAGAGACAGTACAGTAGACTATGCAAAGCTAGGCAATGCAAGCCAATCTCATATGAGGAACTTCCATGATGATGAGAGTCTCCGATATATCATCTGTCTACACATTAGATTCAGTCAGTGTCCCAGCCCCACAGCCTAACCAATTTAACCAGATTCATTAGAATGGGAAACACTGTGCATCAGCACTACTCTAGCACTACTGTAGCAATAGGTGGATGACATAAATACACTGCGATGTGAGCTGGGAGATGCTCTGACACAGAGGTGGGTGTCATACTTACAGCATGTACTATCCTTTGATTGTTCCGTGGTTGCCATGGCGCTGAGGTGCGGTGAGGCTGCCTAGGAAGAGAACTCCTCTACATTTGTAAGTATTTTATCCATTTTTAAAAAGCTTTTTTTTTCAATCATTTTTGTTTGTTTTTGATAACTTGTTGAGGGTTGACCTAAAATGTCTGGTGATAACCCAGGTAGTTGCAGGACTAGTGATGGCAAGTCCATTTATGTGGCTTGGCTAGCTAGCTAACTATTTGAACGATACAGCAACACAGAGCCATCTTTCCACCTGCCCCACCTGTTTCTGGAAGAAGGTTGAAAGCGTTGTGCGGGATGAGAAACTACAAGCTTGCCTCGAAGGGGACTGTTCCGTGTACTACCAAGGTGTGGTGGTCTTTTCTGGCACTTTTGCAGCCACTGAAGCCTCATCCAGGTTGGTGCTACATTTTTGGGAGTTGACAATCCAGCCTATGCACAATGTTGAGCTGAATATCGTAGACATCAAAGTGTCTGGTGAAGAGCTCCTGTGGCCTGACTAACATTTCTCCCTGGCTGCACCATCATTTAAATAGGAAGATAGTACACGAAGGCCACAGAGGGACCAAACCAACAGTTGATTTAAAGCTAGCTCATGGATGTCCATAAATATTCAATATTACAGAGGTTTCTGCCAGTTTAAGTTCAATAATAATTCTTTATGCTGAGTATGTTTATTTATGAAGAAGTAATTATTTCATTTTAAATGTAGCTAGTAGGCTACACGGGCAGAATTTGAAAAGTGGTGTGCATTGCTAAGACATAGACTGAAGAGTTTGGGACTGTGAGAAACTGCCACTATCCAAGCATTATCTCCTTTAACAAGCAGTAAAACTAAACTAGCAGAAACACAATGAATATTTATTTGAGATTTGCAGGTTTGACAGAGTCATTGTAACATGCATGACTATATACTCACACTGAATGTACAATCATCATAGTTAAAGCAACACCACTAAATGAATAACAACTACTCACATACACATAACTGGTCATTTAAAGCAGAAGTCTACCTTACAATACATATGTTACTTCAACCACATACAGTGCCTTCAGAAAGCAGAAAGCACACCTTGAATTTGTGTTACAAAATGGGATATCATATGGATTTAATAGTCAAATTTGGTCAACGATCTACATAAAATAGTCTGTAATGTCAAAGTGGAAAAAAAATTCTAACATTTATTAAGAATCAATATAAAATAAAAGACAAATGAATCTTGATTAGATAAGTATTAACCCCCTGAGACAATACAAGTTAGAAACACATTTGGCAGCATATTTCTGGGTAAGTTTTGCACACCTGGATTGTACAATATTTGCCCATTATTCTTTTAAAAATTCTTCAAGTTCTGTCGAGTTGGTTGTTGATCATTGCTAGAAAGCCATTTTCATGTCTTGCCATAGATCCTCAAGCCGATTTAAGTCAAAACAGTAACTAGGCCATTCAGAAACATTCAATGTTTTCTTGGTAAGCTTGAACATATGAAGAGTGGTACTCAAGTCATGTGTTGTTTTGGATTTGCCCCAAACATAATGCTTTGTATTCAGGTCAAAAAGTACAGTTCTTTGCCACATTTTTGCAGTTTTGCTTAAGTGCTTTGTTGAAAACAGGATGCATATTTTGGAATATTTTTATTCTGTAGATGCTTCCTTCTTTTCACTCTCTCGTGTAGGTTAGTATTGTAGAGTAACTATAATGTTGTTGATCCATCCTAATTTTCCTCATATCACAACCATTGAACTCTGTAACTGTTTTAAAATCACCATTGGCTTAATGGTGAAATCTTTGAACGGTTTCCCCCCTCTCCGGCAACTAAGTTAAGAAGGACACCTGTATCTTTGCACTGACTCTGTATTGTTGCACCATCCAACGCCTAATTAATAACTTCACCATGCTCAAAGAGATATTCAGCGTCTGCTTTAAAAAAAAAAAATGTTTTTACACATCTACCAATCGGTTCCCAATCAAAACCCCCCTGGTCTTTGTGGTTGAATCTGTGCTTGAAATTCCCTACTCGATTGAGGCACCTTACAATTATCTGTATGTGTGGGGTGCAGAGATGGGGTTGTCATTCAAAAATTATTTTAACCACTATTATTGAATATAGAATGAGTCCATTTAACCTATGTGTTTAATTAAGCAAATGTTTACTCCTGAACATTTTTTGGTTTGCCATAACAAAGGGGTTAATTTTTTTAATTAATTTCTCAAATTTTCTACAAACAAAATACATTTTTGGCATCATGGTGTAATGTATCGGTGACTGAAATTCTTAGGCTGTAACACAACAAACTATGTGAAAAAAGTAAAAACTACTTTCTGAAGGCACTGTAAATCATGCATTCATGTCAGTGCCAAAATTGGGCCAAACATTTAACTACTTATGTCAATGAGAGATATTGGGGTTACACGGTTGTATCATTTATTCTATTTAGCCAGGATAGTCCACACAGTAACACATGTTTTTCAGGGAGTCAATTTACAATCCAGCCCTGAGTTGTCCGAAAACAAACATCAAGCTATTGAAGATGTCTAGACGATCCATCATTGATCAGAGCAGTCTCTCTGCCAACCAGTAAAAATACAAGTTTGAACATGTCAAGTCCAACCTCAGTTCATCATATCACCAACATATAAGGTGAGTAGCATAAAGCTTGCCAGAAGGATTGCCTTACATTCACTGGAGTCAGAATAGCCTGGGGCTCCACAGCCGACTTGGAGGAGCGCTACAGGCATGGTAAAGGGCAAAATAAAGAACAGATACTTCTATGGAGGCTTCCGTTTCATCTACGATCAATCCACTGCAGAGAGAGAATGGGAAATACATTTCTCAGATTCAAATATCAACTGCCCGTTTCGCCAGTTTCTTTCACACCCCTATCTAATGCTATGCTTAAGCAATAAGGCACGGGGGGGGGGGGGGGGGGGGGGGTGTATGGCCAATATACCACAACTGAGGGTTGTTGTTAAGCACGACGCGATGCGGAGTGGCTGGATACAGTCCTTAGCCGTGGTATATTGGCCATATACCACAAACCCCTGAGGTGCCTTATTGCTATTATAAACTGGTCACCAACATAATTACTGCACTAAAAATAAATGTTTCGTCATACCCGTGGTATACGGTCTGATATACCACAGCTGTCAGCCAATCAACATTCAGGTCTCGAACTACCCAGTTTATAATGTGAATTATGGCATCATATTTCAGATAACTAATAAAGCATGTGTTAGTGTTAGCTCCCTATCGTTACAGCAAGCACACACATTTTTTTGGTCTGTCCCAGACAGTGTGTTATGGCTAAGCATGCCGGTTTTAAAGGATGCATTGGATTTGTTGTGTTGCAGGGTGGATCAATGCCAGGCATGCTGATGAGCAGTGGAAAGGTGTAGCCAGAGGCAATGTGATAATGGCCAACACATGCAGAATCACACCACCAGCCATGAGAGTCTATGGGGAACCTTATGCACGTCTGCACATCCAGTATAGATAGACTGCAGGCATGCATGAAGAGAGAACTCACAGAAGCACACAGACACGCACACACACATGCCTATAGGAAAGCCAAAACCCACACACACACACACACACCATACACACACTGCACATTACATTGAGTTGCACGGAGGATCACACACACACACACACACACACACACACACACACACACACACACACACACACACACACACACACACACACACACACACACACACACACACACACACACACACACACACACACACACACACACACACACACACACACACACTCTGTCCCAGGTGTTTCCATCACTCGCGTGATTTAATAATGTACCAAGAACAAGATAGAAAGACAGACAGGCCTCGTCGGTGCCTCCCTCCCCTCACCCCTAGACTGCTGATATTTATAGCCCTTAACAATATTTTTAATATGAGATCTGATCTCCCAACTTCTCACCACAATTGTCTCTCTTCAGCTAACTACAATCCCCCTGTAAATCCCATCTGGAGAATATAAAAACATGCAAACAGGCCAAATTGGCTTCCAGGAGAGCTAAAATCATCCTTCTGAGGGAGGAATGAATCTGTTGCAGTTAAAGGGGTCAAAGGGGAGCCCTCAGTCTGATAAATGACTGATATGCTGTGTTCCCTGGATATATGACCTGACTTCATGATGGAGGATTCAATGCCTGGAAACAAAGCTATCCTGCCATAGCTATGTTCATACAAACCCCTGCCTGCAAACATACACACACACACACACACACACACACGCACACACACACACACGCACACACACACACACACACACACACACACACACACACACACACACACACACACACACACACACACACACACACACTACTTCTGAACACTGGAAGCATGTTGACTATATAAAATACTGAATCATACTGAATGTAAGTTCCGTTGAATTGAGCCCTAGCTATCTGGGATACATAGAATTTGTGCCTATAATTCAAAGTATTCCACTAATCATTTAGTATACTGTATCATATTTAAAATCCTAAACGACCTTTTACGACGACAAGTTAGCAGAGTAGCAGGGTGCTTAGGAAAGCCATATTTTATAACTAGGGGAGTAGAGTCTGATGTGTGTTGAAGATAGCACATTTAGCCAATCAAAGTCTCTTTCCCCTTCTCTTCCATCCGTCTTGCCCCAGTTTTGGTGAGCTCCCCCATCTGGTTTGACAATCTGTTTTGATGAAAATCATCAGTTGTTTTTACAGCGCTCTCGTCTCCTCTCTCTGCTTGCGTCTCCCCGCTTGAAGTTTCCCTGAGTTCTCTTCTCTGAAGCGGGATGAAGCTCAGCAACGATCACAGTCTTCTCCAACGTCAACATCAACAGTGTGTGTGTTTTAGTGTGTGTGTGTCTTACTGTGGTGTGTACGCATGCTTGTGATCCCTGGGGGAAAGTGTCCTATAAGATCCAATAGTCCAAGGCAGTTTTCATAGATGATTAAGAGGAAGATTAGTCTCTTCTGTCTGTGAACATGATTTTTATGTCTGCTAATTTTCAAAAGCTAGTTTTGAAAATGGTTCCCCTCCTTGGTCTTCTGCCAGTCAAGCTAACATCATTGTCGATATGATGTCTAGAGTATCCTGCCATGATTAACACAGATTTTTCTACTCACACGCCCCTCTCCCTTAATCATGTTACATTATATGTCCGTATCGCTGTTGGGAGTGTCAGTCAAGTTGGGTTATGCTCTCATTAAATTTAAATCAGTAAAGTATAACCTCATGTCAGATTCACCAGCTTGATATTTAAACTGATAAGATAACATGCTAGGAATGTGTGTACACATCACACTGTATAATTGCTGGAGTTGTTTATCCTGAATGTCTACTGGATATATAAAAATACAGCAGATACATTTTCAGTGCACTGACAAACCATGAGGGAGCAGAAAGTTGAACAGCACGGGTTAGCTGAGTATTATATACCTGTTCTCTCTCCGTCATTGAAGAGAACGATTTGAATATGAGATGGAGGTAAAGTTTTACGAGCGAATAGCTCTCGTTGTTTGATGTCAGAGGTGTGAGAGTAAACATTGTTTAGAGAGATGGAGGAGAGGGAGTTGGGGAAGTTCACTTCCCTCTCTTTATTTCTCTCTTTGTCTCTCTCTCTATCTCTATGGAATAGCAGTGACTACCTCTGCAAAGTCTGTCAACAATTGCCACTATATCTTCTGACATCTAAGATATGATGAGCGTCTTGACACTCACCCTCAAGACACATTCCTTTTTTTTTCCTCTGGAATTGTAAATATTCCTTTGTGTCCTGCTTTTCTGCTCCTGCCTTTTATATCCTAAAGTTTAGGTTTTTAAATGCAAAGATGCTGTGGATTTCTTCTCACAGTGTAGCCTCATCCCTTCCTCCTTCCCTCCCTCTCCCCACCGCCCCGATTTCTTTCTTCCTCCTCTTTCTCTCGCTCTCTCTCCTGCTAGTCCTCCAGATGACGTCTGTGTCTTAACTCTCTCTTTATTCCCTCTTCCCCCTCTCTGCACACATCACTTTTCCTTCTGACTTTACTTCACAGGAGTTTAAGAGGACTAGCTTGACTTTTTTGTCTTTTATCTTAGTGTGCAGTGTGACATGTGCGTGTGTGCTGTGTGTGTCCTAGGATGTACCCAGCTAGCACATTTGGTTCCTTGGAAGTTGTGGGAACATATGTTTTTGGTTTCACGTTAGTTGTGGGAATGAAGCCATATGTTTCCTGACCGGTCATGTAAAAGATTACATTCTGACAACAGAAGTGAACATTTTGCCTGTTCTGGGAACGTTTATTTTTAGGTTGCAGGAAGGATCTGAGAACGTTTTACTCTAATTCCTTACATTTTGTCGCGGGACGTTTCATTAACACTCGAAGAACGGAAATGATAGGTTATTTGGAGGTTTTTGAACAACTTCCTTCAAACTTTTACTGAATGTTTCAATAAGACTTAAGAACACTGATAGCTTATTTTGGGTTTAAAAAATTAAGCTCCAAGCACAAACGGAAATACATTTTCTTACACATTAGGAATGTCCTTAGGCTAATAAGAAACATTCATTTTTTTATTGTGGCAAGGCGTCAGAGAGATATGAATCTATGATCTTCTGTTCTCTATCCATGGAATTAGTGCACTGTGCCACAAGGATGGAGCTAGCATGCCTTGTTTTTATTATACTTATAAAGCTGTTCATTTTGGTCTGTACAAGCAAACCCCAATTCAAAGAAAAAAAACACTCGTTAATATCAGGATCGGTCAATTAGTGGCTGGTGCCAACACACCTGAACACACTTAACAGGATAGAGTATAGAGAGAGTTTTGTTTATGCTGAGAACGGAATGAATAGGTTTTAAAATAACATTCTTGTAACAGTCTCTGAACATAACTAAAGTTTTCTTGTGATTTCTATGGACCACGAGGAAACCTGTAGGAAACATTATGCTGAAGTATTGAAATTCTGACAGAGGAACATTGTCTTTTAATGTTCTTGGAACAATTAGAGAACATGACTTTACATAGAAGAACAATTTCCCACAGAAGAACAAAGTTTCTTAACATTCTCTGAACTATTTGAGAACATTCTCAATGCCAAAGCAATTGGAGAACGTTACTAGAACATTACAATTGTTTCAATTAAATGTAACCATGTTTGAACTTTTAGGAAACTTTTGTTTAATGTAAATGAAATACCAAGAAATCGTTTTTTTCCCAAGTTGATTAAATATGCTGAGAGTGTTCCAAAGCCAAGCAACTATCCTGCACCACTCCCAGAAAGAGGCAAAAAATACCCATAGGACAGCCACGCTCCCACCAAGCTCTAAGAAACATATAGTTCTCAGAACGTTATGTGCTAGCTGGGTAGTCAGCTGTATTAAGGAGACATAGCAGAGTCTCCCCACTGCCACGCTCCAACAGCACACAATCTCACAATTCCCCACCTGTCAGCGAAGATACACACACATGTACTAAGATGTAGACACACACATACGTACACATACCCGCAATCTATACAGTATCTCTCTCTCTCTCACACACACACACACACACACACACTCTGTCCCAGGTGTTTCCATCACTCGCGTGATTTAATAATGTACCAAGAACAAGATAGAAAGACAGACAGGCCTCGTCGGTGCCTCCCTCCCCTCACCCCTAGACTGCTGATATTTATAGCCCTTAACATTATTTTTAATATGAGATCTGATCCCCCACTTCTCACCACTGTTGTCTCTCTTCAGCTAACAACAATCCCCCTGCAAATCCCATCTCGAGAATATAAGAACATGCAAACAGGCCAAATTGGCTTCCAGGAGAGCTAAAATCAATCTAAACTGAAAATTGCAGGGAGAGAAGCCTTGGGATGTTTTGGAGGAAGAGAGATGAAGAGATGAAGGGATGGAGAGGGGGGAATGAGCTAAACCAAGGCTGTTTTGGGTAATGTGAGTGTGAAATGCCACAGCATCACTTACTGAATGATTGAAGACAATCTAAGTGTAGCTGGTGAAGAGCATCTAATGGATACACACTGATTAAGCTCTAGTCGTCTAGATTTATTGTGTTCATATTTACATTACACTGTATGCCCATACTCTATTTTGGTACAACAACATCTGTGTTATGGCTTTGAGCGCTTTATGTACTTTATGATTATATGAGTTGTTGTGAAGTTGTCTGACGCACCTTGAGATTCGCAAGATAGATGGGTAAACATTGTAATTTCCCGTGCTTAAATCGCTAGGCATTTATGATTGATTTATTGTCAAATTAAATCATGGCAAAGTTAGTCTTTGAATGTTTAAGTTTGCTCACTGCACACTTGGTGCTCGAAGGCTGCACTGTCTGCCAGTTTTAATCCTTACATTTTAATCAGATTCTTAGTTATACTTGACTGACCAGGTAGCCAATGTGATATCTCTGGCCAGTCAATGATATGGATAAATGATTTGCCTTGGAGGAAGGAAAACCAGCATGACTCTAGCCCTCTGAGACACCTGCTTCAAACTGTGTGGAGAAGAGAAAAGGAGAAGTTCATACATGCCAAGAAGTTGATCATATCTCTCTCTCTCTCTATCTCTCTCTCATCATCTCCCTCTACCCCCCCACATCTCTCTCTGTCTCTCTGTCACTCTCTCTCTCTCTCTCCCTCTCTCTCTCTCTCTCTCTCTCTCTCTCTCTCTCTCTCTTTCTCTCTCTCTCTCTCATCATCTCCCTCTACCCCCCCACATCTCTCTCTGTCTCTCTGTCACTCTCCCTCTCTCTCTCTGTCTCCTCCTCTCTCACCGCCACTCTCCTTCTTTCTGTCTTTCTTCCTGTCAACTTACCCCTCTCTCTCTCCTGCTTCGTTAAGCTAAGTGATAGGCCGTGGCAAGGCCGATCCGTTCAAAAGCGAGCCTCATCATTAGGGATCTCCAGAGAGCAGCTCTCAGAGCTCTACCTGCCCCCAGGGGAAGGATGACAGTTCGTCACAGCCCTCGGGGGTTACCTTCCACACAGAATATGGAAATCGAAGAAGGCGACCATAAATATGAATAGAATCAAATTAAATTATTTCAAACTCTTTCTTTTTTTTGTTACCGATAATTATTATCTGAAAAAAGGGACGGGCGGAAAAAGAAAGAGATGCTGAACAAAAATATTCACACCGTTTTGAACTGATAATGATTCATCATGGAGTAGAGGGTCTAGGTGTTTCAAAGTGGAAGCTGTGAGTGTTTGAGGATTGGCTTGAAAACAATGTAGAAATGGAGTGTCGTTCTTGAACTACGATAGCATTTGAGCATGGCATTTTGGAAAATAGTTTTTATTTAAATGTATTTGGGTACATCTTCCCATTCTATAAATCAACTAATATGGTAGCTTAATGACTTTGAATCATGTTGACCATGATAACTTTTAATCATGTTGACCATGATGACTTTGTGCCACCAGTAGCACACCAATGATGGTAACACCCGTGAGAATATTTAGGTAAATTAGGATTTTCTTAAATGGAAGCCACAAATGCTCATATTGAAGGTCATACATCCTTTAAAAATAGTTGACTAAAGTAATATGATTAATCATTTTGCTCACAATGTTATTTCCTTTCATTCAAATTGACACAAAGTTACACTTTGGATTTAGACACACCCAAATGATCAATGACAACCTGCAATGTATGGCACAGTGAAAGAGCGTGATTAGGTAATCATTTTCTTTAATATGGAACCCTCCCCCGAAAACAGTTTGCCACTGGAGAGAATGCTCAAGGTATATTATGTATATGTATATGTCTAGTTAACATAAAAAAATAGATAGATATTTCTAAATCAGCAAAACATGTCACTACACCTCTGCCTTCACCAGTGAGACAAGCCAATTTTCTATCCCCAAGTAGTTTTTACAATACCTACAAATAGACGTTTGCAGTATAAAATACATACAGCACAGTACAGCACAGCCTTATTCTAAAATAGTTTCCCCCCCCTCACATCTACACACAATACCCCATATTGACAAAACAAAAAAGTTACGTTTTTTGTTGCTAATTTATATATATATTAAATTAAATATCACATTTACATAAGTATTCAGACCCCTTACTCAGTACTTTGTTAAAGCACCTTTGGCAGTGATTACAACCTTGAGTCTTCTTGGGTATGACGCTACAAGCTTGAAACACCTATATTTGAGGAGTTTCTCCAATTCTTCTCTTCAGATCCTCTCAAGATTGTCAGTTTGGATGGGGAGCGTCGCTGCAAGGATTTCTCTGTCCTTTGCTACGTTCATCTTTGCCTTGATCCCGACTAGTCTCCCAGTCCCTTCTGCGGAAAAACATCCCCACAGCATGATGCTACCACCACCATGCTTCACAGTAGGGATGGTGCCAGGTTTCCTCCAGACATGACGCTTGGCATTCAGGCCAAAGAGTTCAATCTTGCTTCATCAGACGGGAGGATCTTGTTTCTCATGGTCTGAGAGTCTTTAGCTGTCTTTTGGCAAACTCCAAGTGGGCTGTCGTGTGCCTTTAACAGAGGCTTCCATCTGGCCACTGTACCATAAAGGGCTGCTTGGTAGAGTGCTGCAGAGATGGTTGTCCTTCTGGAAGGTTCTCCCATCTCCACAGAAGAACTCTAGAGCGACCATCGGGTTCTTTGTCACCTCCCTGACGAAGGCCCTTCTCTCCCGATTGCTCAGTTTGGCCGGGCGGCCACGAGGAAGAGTTTTGGTGGTTCCAAACTTCTTCCATTTAAGAATGATGCAGGCCACTGTGTTCTTGGGGACCTTCAATGCTGCAGACATTTTTTGGTACCCTTCCCCAGATCTGTGCCTCGACACAATCCTGTCTCGGAGCTCTATGGACAATTCCTTCAACCTCATGGCTTGGTTTTTGATCTGACATGCACTGTCAACTGTGGAACCTTATTTAGACAGGTTTGTGCCTTTCCAAATCATGTCCAATCAATTGGATTTACCACAGGTGGACTCCAAGCAAGAAACAGCTCAAGGATGATCAATGGAATCAGGATGCACCGAAGGCACAGTATGTTTTATTATAAAATAACAGGTTAAATAAACTGGAGAACTTATTATTTGTCATGTTTTTGTCATTTATAGTGTTTTTACATGGAGCCAAAGTCAAGGGACAGCGGTTACTACCACAATTCAAGAATGACCCTGGAGTAAATGAGGTGAAACAGAATAATAGAGAAGCCGATCCCTCCCCTTTAACAAACTTGTATGGGTCCTGAAACAGAAACAGACAAACTCAAGGTTGACCAAGCACGACCACAGAAGGCAAAAACATATTGATTATTCCAATCCAGGACTCCAAAATCTAGGAGAATCTAAACGTCTCAGAAAACAACATTACAGGGGGGGGGGGGCATTGAAATGACTAAAATCACATTGAAACTGTGTAGAAATGATAATGGGCCTACATTTATAGTCTTTTCACTCTGTCCATCTTGCTAATAGTCATCGAAACAAATGTTAGACAGTCAGGGAGCATTGAAAATTCCAAAAGCGATGGATAGAGAACTATTGTTGGCAAATTTTGATGAGGAAATATAACAGATTTTAAGTGCGGCCCTCCAGATCTCAGTAAAGACCGAATGTTTCTTTACTGCAAAATTTGTTTCCCTGTTCTAGATTCTAGAGTCCTGTGTAGAGCGTTGCACCGTTACTCATTGATCCTGTATTCATGCAACATGAGACGGGTGAGAAACTTCACAGCCTATTTGAATATCACTGAACACACCTTTTGATTTGTGGTCTTTGAGGTTTGTCTCAAGTCAGAGTAATTCAGCTCCTTTCTCAAACTCTGAGTAACTTTGTTCTGTCAGCTAGCACATTGGTTTTAAAGCATACTTCCTGTGAAGAGTACAGCAAAGGTATAGCTACTGCACTGATCTGTTGCTATGCATGCTAGACAAAGGCCATTGACATACAGTACCAGTGAGAGTTATGAATGACGGTCTTCTGATAACTTTAGATCACACAGTCTGGGAATCACTTTGCTCTTGTAGAACACCCCACTGTAATTACTCAAAGGACTGACGAGATGTATATGCATTTGCATATGATAGGGCTGTGGTGGTCATGACATTTTGTCAGCCGGTTATTGTCATGCAAAAGGCTGGCTCACGGTAATTTATCGTTAATTAACATAAACATGTTTAGCATCTCCAGGCACCCACGCAGACAAGCAGCATGCAAGCCCTGATGCGTGCCTTTGGAATGTCGACATTTAAAAAGAGTTTAATAAGTCAATTGAACATACACCATCACGATAAATACATTATTTATTTTAAGCAGGTCTAAAGAAACATTATGATATCAAGAAAATATATTTCAGAAGATCAGAATACGAGTTGGCCTACTGTATATTATCTGGCTATGCGCCATGCCATAGGCTGTAGGATTGTTCATTTAGCAGACAAGATATGCTTATAATATAGCCCTTGGTTCACTCCAGACTTGACTGCCCTTGACCAGCACAAAAACACTCTGCGGCGTACTGCAGTAGCATCGAATAGTCCCCACGATATGCAACATTTCAGGGAAGTTAGGAACAAATACACACAGTCAGTTAGGAAGCAAAGACTAGCTTTTTCAAACAGAAAGTTGCATCCTGCAGCACAAATTCCAAAAAGTTTTGGGACACTGTAAAGTCCATGGAGTGTAAGAGTACCTCCTCCCAGCTGCCCACTGCACTGAGACAATAAGCATTTCTCTATGGCTGGCCATGCTTTCCACCTGGCTACCCCAACCCCCCGCCAACAGCTCTGCACCCCCCACAGCAACTGGCACAAGCCCCTCATGCTTCTCCTTCATCCAAATCTAGGCAACTGATGTTCTGAAAGAGCTGCAAAATCCGGATCCCTACGAATCAGATGGGCTAGACAATCTGGACCCTCTCTTCATAAAATTATCCGCCGCCATTGTTGCAACCCCTATTACTAGTCTGTTCAACCTCTCTTTCATATTGTCTGAGATTCCTAAAGATTGGAAAGCCGCCGCGGTCATCCCCCTCTTCAAAGGGGAAGGCACTCTAGACCCAAACTGTTACAGACCTATATCCATCCTGCCCTGCTTTTCTAAAGTCTTCAAAAGCTAAGCGAAGAAACAGATCACCAACCATATCGAATCCCACCAATACCTTCTCCGCTATGCAATTTGGTTTCTGAGCTGGTCACGGTTGCACCTCAGCCACGTTCAAGGTCCTAAACGATATCATAACCGGCATCAATAAAAGACAGTACTGTGCAGCCGTCTTCATCAACCTGGCCAAGGCTTTCGACTCTGTCAATCACTGTATTCTTATTGGCAGACTCAACAGCCTTGGTTTCTCTAATGACTGCCTCGCCTGGTTCACCAACTACTTCTCAGATAGAGTTCAGTGTGTCAAATCGGAGTGTCTGTTGTCCGGACATCTGGCAGTCTCTATGGGGGTGCCACAGGGTTCAAAACTCGGGCCGACTCTTTTCTCTGTATACATCAATGATGTCGCTCTTGCTGCGGGTGATTCTTTGATCCACCTCTACGCAGACAACACCATTCTGTATACATCTGGCCCTTCTTTGGACATTGTTTAAACAAACCTTCAATCGAGCTTTAACGCCATACAACACTCCTTCCGTGACCTCCATCTTCTCATAAATGCTAATAAAACTAAATGCATGCTCTTCAGCCGATTGCTGCTCGCACCCACCGGCCCGACTAGAATCACTACTCTGGACAGTTCTGACTTAGAATATGTGGACAACTATAAATACCTAGGTGTCTGGCTAGACTTTAAACTCTCCTTCCAGACTCACATTAATCATCTCCAATCCAAAGTTAAATCTAGAATCTGCTACCTCTTTCGCAACAAAGCCTCCTTCACTCATGCTGCCAAACAAAACTGACTATCCCACCGATCCTTGACTTCGGCGATGTCATTTACAAAATAGCCTCCAACACTCTGCTCAGCAAATTGGATGCAGTCTATCACAGTGCCATACGTTTTTCCACCAAAGCCCTATATACTACCCACCACTGCGACCTGTATGCTCTCGTTGGCTGGTCCTTGCTACATATTCGCCGCCAAACCCACTGGCTCCAGGTCATCTATAAGTCTTTGCTAGGTAAAGCTCTGCCTTATCTCAGTTCACTGCTCACCATAGCAACACCCACCCGCAGTATGCACTCCAGCAGGTATATTTCACTGGTCATCCCAAAAGCCAACACCTTCTTTGGCCGCCTTTCCTTCTAGTTCTCTGATGCCAATGACTGGACATTTTTTTTGTCTCACTGCTTTGCTTTATCTGGCTAGACTGTAAACCGAATCCAAGATGGCGTAGCAATGAAGACGTGTTTTGTTCGTCCTCTCGTGTACTTTTGTATTCTTTGTATTTTTTGTATATATATATTTCAATTTTATTTTCAATCTCTTTTCAATTTTTAATTCGATTATACCTTCCGGTAACCTGCCTCACCCAATGTGATACGGAATCGCTATTATTTTTAATTTTAGAACACATTCAAGAACCTCCAGAAGCGAACCAGCTTATTAGCTACAAGCTATTTAGTCATTGTTAGCCACTGCTTGCGGCTTTTACCTTCTGCACAGATACCAGCCCTGTGTTTAGCCTGGATAATACTCGCCAGTCTACCAGTATCGGACTGTCTCTCCACAACAACGGCGGATTCCTGCTGTAATCCCTGGACCACTACATCTGATCTTCACAGCTAGCTTGCACTCACCGTGACACCCAGTACCGAAGCTTTACCTGAGGCCCACCTCCCCTCCTACTCAGCTGTTCACCCGAACCCCACTCATACCCGGCTAGAGCCCAATACTCCACCGGATCCTTGCTGTAAACTCTGGACCTTGGCACCGGATCACCGCTGCTACCGATTGGCTATAGTGGATAACGCCACTGCCACGAAGCTAGCACCAGTTAGCCGTGTGCCAGGCGCATCTCCTAGCTAGCAAACTAAATTCTACAATACCTCTTTCGCCATCTGGCTTGGATTCTCTGTCGACACGCCACCCCGCCGCATCACCACGACTGGCCTGTCGACAAATAATCCATCCGCTGTGCCTTCAACCGGCCTCCGTCGGAGCAGACGCTCTTACTAGCCCCGGGCTACTAACTTTAAACGCAGTGTCGCCCGCGTACTAGCGTAGTGGCGGCTTCCCTGTTCCATCTACTGCTGCCCCCTGGACACTATGATCACTTGGCTACATAGCTGATGCCTGCTGGACTGTCAATTAATCCCGGTACTCCATTCTGTTTACTTATTTTTTTAATCTGTCGGCCCCAGCCGCAAACTCAGGCTCTGTGTGTAGTTAATCCGACCCTCTCTGCCTAGTCATCACCATTTTACCTGCTGTTGTTGTGTTAGCTGATTAGCTGTTGTTGTCTCACCTGTTGTTTTAGCTAGCTCTCCCAATCAACACCTGCGATTACTTTATGCCTCGCTGTATGTCTCACTCAAATGTCAATATGCCTTGTATACTGTTGTTCAGGTTAGTTATCATTGTTTTAGTTTACAATGGAGACCCTAGTTCCACTCTTCATACCTCTGATACCTTCTTTGTCCCACCTCCCACACATGCGGTGACCTCACCCATTACAACCAGCATGTCCAGAGATACAACCTCTCTTATCATCACCCAGTGCCTGGGCTTACCTCCGCTGTACCTGCACCCCACCATACCCCTGTCTGTGCATTATGCCCTGAATATATTCTACCACTCCCAGAAATCTGCTCCTTTTATTCTTTGTCCCCAATGCTCTAGAAGACCAGTTTTGATAGCCTTTAGCCGCACCCTCATCCTACTCCTCCTCTGTTCCACGGGTGATGTGGAGGTAAACCCAGGCCCTGCATGTCCCCAGGCACCCTCATTTGTTGATTTCTGTGATTGAAAAAGCCTTAGTTTCATGCATGTCAACATCAGAAGCATCCTCCCTAAACTTTGTTTTACTCACTGCTTTAACACACTCTGCCAACCCTGATGTTATTGCTGTGTCTGAATCCTGGCTTAGGAAGGCACCCAAAATTTCTGAGATTTCCATACCCAACTATAACATTTTCCGTCATGATAGAATTGCCAAAGGGGGAGGAGTTGCAGTCTACTGCAGCGATAGCCTGCAAAGTAATGTCATACTTTCCAGGTCCATACCCAAATAGTTCGAACTCCTAATTTTAAAAATGAATCTCTCCAGAAATTGATTGATCGCCCCCCATCTAGCTTCAGAGTTTGTTCTGTTAGGTGACCTAAACTGGGATATGCTTAACACCCCAGCAGTCCTACAATCTAAGCTAGATGCCCTCAATCTCACACAAATCATCAAGGAACCTACCAGGTACAACCCTAAATCTGTAAACATGGGCACCCTCATAGACATTATACTGACCAACTGGCCCTCCAAATACACCTCCGCTGTCTTCAACCAGGATCTCAGCGATCACTGCCTCATGGCCTGTATCCGCTACGGGTCCGCGGTCAAACGACCACCCCTCATCACTGTCAAACGCTCCCTAAAACACTTCTGCTAGCAGGCCTTTCTAATCGACCTGGCCCGGGTATCCTGGAAGGATATTGACCTCATCCCGTTCGTTGAGGATGCCTGGTCATTCTTTAAAAGTAACTTCCTCACCATCTTAGATAATAAGCATGCTCCGTTCAAAAAATGCAGAACTAAGAACAGATATAGCCCTTGGTTCACTCCAGACCTGACTGCCCCCGACCAGCACAAAAACATCATGTGGCAGATAGTCTGCGCGATATGCAACTGTTCAGGGAGGTCAGGTACCAATACACGCAGTCAGTCAGGAAGGCTAGCTTTTTCAAGCAGAAATTTGCATCCTGTAGCTCTAACTCCAAAAAGTTCTGGGATACTGTAAAGTCCATGGAGAACAAGAGCACCTCCTCCCAGCTGCCCACTGCACTGAGGCTAGGTAACACGGTCACCACCGATAAATCCATGATAATCGAAAACTTCAACAAGCATTTCTCAACGGCTGGCCATGCCTTCCTCCTGGCTACTCCAACCTCGGCCAACAGCTCCGCCCACCCCGCAGCTACTCGCCCAAGCCTCCCCAGCTTCTCCTTTACGCAAATCCAGATAGCAGATGTTCTGAAAGAGCTGCAAAACCTGGACCCATACAAATCAGCTGGGCTTGACAACAAATCTAGAGTCGGCTTTCTATTTCGCAACAAAGCTTCCTTCACTCACGCCGCCAAACTTACCCTAGTAAAACGGACTATCCTACCGATCCTCGACTTCGGCGATGTCATCTACAAAATAGCTTCCAATACTCTACTCAGCAAACTGGATGCAGTTTATCACAGTGCCATCCGTTTTATTACTAAAGCACCTTATACCACCCACCACTGCGACCTGTATGCTCTAGTCGGCAGCCCCTCGCTACATATTCGTCGCCACACCGACTGGCTCCAGGTCATCTACAAGTTCATGCTAGGTAAAGCTCCGCCTTATCTCAGTTCACTGGTCACGATGGCAACACCCACCCGTAGCACGTGCTCCAGCAGGTGTATCTCACTGATCATCCCTAAAGCCAACACCTCGTTTGGCCGCCTTACCTTCCAGTTCTCTGCTGCCTGTGACTGGAATGAATTGCAAAAATTGCTGAAGTTGGAGACTTTTATCTCCCTCACCAACTTTAAACATCTGCTATCTGAGCAGCTAAGCGATCGCTGCAGCTGTACATAGTCCATCGGTAAATAGCCCACCCAATTTACCTACCTCATCCCCATTCTGTTTTTATTTATTTACTTTTCTGCTCTTTTGCACACCAGTATCTCTACCTGCACATGACCATCTGATCATTTATCACTCCAGTGTTAATCTGCAAAATTGTAATTATTTGCCTACCTTCTCATGCCTTTTGCACACAATGTATATAGACTCTTTTTTTCTACTGTGTTATTGAGTTGTTTATTGTTTACTCCATGTGTAACTCTGTGTTGTTGTCTGTTCACACTGCTATGCTTTATCTTGGCCAGGTCGCAGTTGTAAATGAGAACTTGTTCTCAACTAGCCTACCTGGTTAAATAAAGGTTAAATAAAAAAATATATATCTTTGTCAGGTCGCAGTTGTACATGAGATCTTCATCTCAACTGGCCTACATGGTTAAATAAAGGTGAAAATAATAATAATAAGTCCTGTGCCATTATGTTATATTATATGATTTTATAGTAAGAAGTATAACTAAACTTAAAATAGAATAAAATAGAAAATATATTTTCCCCATTGCGGAGCATGTGCACCTATGAAGCGACTATGTTGAGCATAAAAGTTCAATTTTTTTTAAACAAGTCCTATATTTTAGATTTAGAGATATATGTTAACTTTAGTGTGAATGATACAAGCCTTAGAATGCCTTCTAAATCAAATGATATATTGGCTGTATGATGCGACTATAGGCTATTGATGATTTGAGAAAGTCCCAAAAGAGCTTGCACTCTGTTCCTTGTCTCATGCTGCACACACGGTTCTCTCTTCAAGTGATTATATTTTCACCCATCAGACTATTCTCAATTTAATCTTGTCTTTACTAATAGGCCGTTTTAACAGCTTTTTTAGGATATGTATAAGTGAACCCTGGAACCCCGACGAACTTCATGTGCGTTTGTTAACAACAGCTGTTCCATCACGGCTGTAAGCAGCTAGCTAGCTAAGGTAACTTAGTCTTGATGTTTTCTGAAGTTCAAAATGAGCATTTTTGATTATAGTATTCATGGGTGGGATGGTCCTTATGTCCTGGGAAAATGTTAGTTCATAGCTAGATTTCCCAAAGATACATCGCAGCGGGCTGAATTGCCTGCATGGACAGTAACATTAGCAGCAGTAGGAGGTGGCGCACACGTGTAAGTTGTTTATCAAGTTAACCATCTATTCTAGGTCATGTCAGGTAGCTAGCTAGCTACATATAAATAGGATAGACAGCCATCCAATTTTTGTTTTTTTTAATGACACAATCCTCAGCTTGATCTTCTAAAAATGACAAGTTAGTTATCTAGTTAGTAGCTAAGTTGACTAGCTAATGAACAGATTTCCAGTCCCAAAGAGAAAAACTATGACAATACATAAACAATACAAAAAAATATCAAATGTTATACGACTTGAGAATAATGAAACAAGTCCTAGTCTAATTTCTTTGTTTCCTAATCTCAGATACTGAGACCTGTGGAAGCTGCTAAACCCTGTCTGTGGATGAAGGTCCCAAAGAAATTCCCAAGTCTTTTAGAGACTGAAGGGTATATTGCAAATGGGTTATATATGCTACTGGTTTACTGTTAGAATAGGTTGTAGGACTACATAAATAATGTTAAAAGTAACAATGCATAGACCTACAACATGCATGGCGAACCTTGCTCCTAGAGATCTAGCTAATGGGTGTGCAGGTTTCTATTCCAGCCCAGCACTGACATTCTGCTTATTATTTGTATGTTACGCCCTGACCGTAGAGCTTTTTATGTTTCTATTTTTGGGTTGGTCAGGGTGTGATTTGGGTGGACATTCTATGTTCTTTTTCTATGTGTTTGTATTTCTTTGTTTTGGCCGGGTATGGTTCTCAATCAGGGACAGCTGTCGATCGTTGTCTCTGATTGAGAACCATACTTAGGTAGCTTTTCCCCACAGGGTTTTTGTGGGTAGTTGTTTTCTGTTTTGTGTCTTTCTGCGCCAGACAGAACTGTTTCGGTTTCATTCGTTCTCTTCGTTGTTTTTTTTGTTAATCAGTGTTCAGTTCAAATAATAAAGATGAACACGTACCACGCTGTATCTTGGTCCTCCACTCCTTCCAACAGCCTTACATTGTATTACACACTATTCATTTAACTATTCAATCATCTCTTGTTTTGGAGTAAGATGAATGTCTAAACCCACTAACCATTTACATAGGCATTCTTTGTATGATATTAAATAATGTGTTGATTCTTTGAATTAAGTATAATGTGTTTTTTTGTCATTGAACATTCTCTGTTTGTTCTCTCATTTAGTCTGATGATATTGCACAGATTTTATTTCACCTTTATTTAACCAGGTAGGCAAGTTGAGAACAAGTTCTCATTTACAATTGCGACCTGAAATTTGCAGGTGCAGCTGATGTCCTTGATCATTGGTGGGGGTGTAACAATCCCTGTATTGCTGACCTTGGATGCAACCCCTGTCCACAACAGCTCTTCATACCCACAAAGGAGAGTCAATTATTTTACCAAAACTATGATCTTGGTTGGGCTAGGTTAACAGTAGTTTAGGTCTCAGGACGGGTGACATTCCCCCATGATGGCAAATAGGGCTTTCTCACTGAGTCTTTCCTTGATTATTCACATCCTATCTCTTCACAAGTATTGTATTGCAACTGTACTGGATGAGAAGGTACAAGGTCCCCCCCCCCCCTGACCTTTTTCTCCAATGGGTTTTTAGAAGGAATCGAGGAAGGGTGAATTGAGAAAGAGTCTGGCACTCACCTGTCAAATAGCTCACATGTGCTGCAGACTCACACCTTTGTTACACTCACTGACCTCCTTCTCCCCATCAACCTAAGCAGTCAGCAGAGCAGACTGTGTGGACTGAGTCAACCTAGCACCCACAGAATTCATTTTGTGGGTATTTGGTTCTGCTAAATTGAGTTATAGTGTCTGTGGCATAGGAGGAGGGGAAAGAGGGGTTACTGTAACAGATGTGTGCTGCAGGTGAGTTCTAGTAGCCCTGTGATGTGATGTCATCCCCCCTGAGACTTGAGGTAGTTTTCGCCTCCTGTCCATCATGAATGTATCTCTATTTTAATACAGTAAGCATCTCGGCTGTGGGATAATCTCCTCCTGCAATTTTGTGCCCATTTGCTTCAGTCTGCTACACTCACTGTCCTCATTCTCTAGTCGTTGGCATGCTACTCTAGCTACAAGTGTACTTTTATAAGGGTTTGCGTCCTGTCCCGGTCAGCCATACAGTACAGGGATGGAACTCATACATTACATAGTTTCTTTGCAGCCCATGTAAAAGTTCCCCTTCACTGTGATTTTTGTCTTGCCTCCACTATCCATGCTCTACCCTTTTGGTTACAGTGGATGTGAGATTATTCATGGCATGCATGCCCAATGCAGACATGATGGGAATAGTATTGGCCTCGTGGGCATGTCCAATGCAGTTGTACATGTGACTTGTCATTTCTATACTGAAACAGGATTTGCAAATCCTCACACATTGCTTATGTTTTCTCCATTTGAAATTCTACTATTAGAAATAGGAAAAGCACTCACACCTGAGAACTTGTGTCTGTTAATAATTTGCAAATAACTTGAAAGAAAATGCTGATTGATACTGGCAAGATCAGTGTGTGGGTTTTTCTCTTTCATTAGACAATTAATGAGTCTAACCATGTTGAAGGATACCAGATTTAACTTCCACTGCTACTGGACAAATATCACTGTCAAGACGGTGTAGAAAGGAATAATTTAAGTTTCATTTGATTTAATTTCAAAATACATGTTGCTTGAAATAAAGTTGCAATTTGTTTGGTTCATGTAATGTATCATCCTGGTGTAATTAATATGCAGTTCAACATTACCACCACAAGGTGTCAGCACTAGCATCTGCTTTACATGTAAACAAACCACAAGCTTGGTCTCGAAACGTGAGGTCAATAATGCATGCCAAACATAAGCTAGCAATTCATTTAAACTACAGTATGTTTCTTGATTGAAACTAAGTGGGCAATACACCTGGATAAAATATAGTTGCGACAGATTAGTGAGGGGGGAGAGAGAGGTTGATAGTGGGGTAATTACTGCTGCTAGCTAACTTGGATGAAAACAATGTGGCCGTCAAACATTGAACGCGTATGCTAGATACATTTAGTTTAGTTATATTGTTGGCTGTCATGAAATAAATGAATCTAGCTGGTGAACAAGATAAGCTGATCTTTCTCTACCTTCACATTAAGCCACTTCTGTGGTTATTTACTGTGCTAGCCCAATGTAACACCACCAGAGCAAACGGATAATAAACAGGAAACAAACATTGTCTGATGATTTTGTTTAGTGCATCTGGTAGCAACAAGTCATTATGTGTATATAATTAATTTGTTACATTTTTTAATGGATCAAGAAATACAAACTTGTAATTTTGTGCTAGCTAGCCAACTAACTAGCTAGTTATTAATTATGGCACGCTGCAGCACTGTATTTTTACCACGGAATCTCTAAGATGCACGTGTATACAGAACGTGTTATTGTTTTGACAATTGAAAAGGGCTATATGTAAAATTGTTTAGATTTAGAATGGGCCATTGTCAAATGGGCAGGGACAGGGCAAGGGGAAAATAGACATGTCATCCATATGCACTCGAATAGCTCCAGTTATTTCACTCCATGCATCAACCATTGTTTGAGGAGCATGCAGCCTCTCATTGCACGACAGGTGATATTCCGCCCAAACTCTGTGTGCCATGGGCTCGCCAACTCTGTTCCTGCATATGCCCAATGCTTCATTTGGGAAACCAAGTAGTAACATGTTTTCAGAACTAAACATATTTCCTTTAACTGTTGAGAGCCTCTCTCTCTGCTCGTTTAAGAAAGGAATGAAGGAGAGAGGGGCGGAGATGGAAACGAACGATGGTCAGATATTCTGTAGCTCCAGGTAATGTGTCAGCCTATTAATTATGGGGAAAAAAGCCCTATTGCTAGGCTATTCAAAATCAAATACAAATTCATTATAACTGTAGGCAAACTCTGAATTTGTTTAATTTATATTAAGTATATTAAATCACTTATTTTTGTATTTTTTTCTGCTGTGCGTAATATGCATAGGTTATGTATTGTGTAATGGCACGATTATTATTTTAATTCAGGTTTATTTTGGACTTGGGCTTACATATAGGCCTATGCATAGGCATAAACTTTCATATGTATATAGGTGTTTTGAATGAATCTTCGTCATATAATGCACTGTCCATTTCATTGTGTTTCGCTTTGAAACAACATCCACAACGACCATGTTTTCCACTCAGTTTCAACCTGTTGTTGAACTTCTTTCTTCAACTTGATCAATCACAGTGAGGTGAGTTTTAAAAGCTCATACTGTTTTGATGATAAGTGTTTGATGTGATTTTCGATTGCATTTTCATTGATGTCAGAGTGGTTAGAGGGATCATAGAGCCCTGGAAACCAGGCTATCAGTGACCTGATCGTCGTTAGCGAGCTGGGTACTACTAATGCATGTCCAGAGTGCATAAGTAGAGATTACCATGACTCAACAGTCACGTCGAATTTTACTGAGGTCATGAATCATGACTTCCGACGTGACGGTAATACGGTCACCGCAACAGCCCTAAAAAAGGTGCATGAACATATGCAGGCTGCCTCACATCCGGCCGTGATTGGGAGTCCCATAGGGCGGCACACAATTAGCCCAGCGTCGTCCGGGTTTGGCCGGGTCAGGTCGTCATTGTAAATAGGAATTTGTTCTTACAGTAACTGACTTGCCTAGTTAAATAAAGGTTAAATAAAAAATTACAAAATAAATGCAGCATGTGTTCATGCACTTTCTCTCTCTCTCTCTTTCTCTCTCTCTCTCTCTCTCTCCCTTTCATACACAAACACAAATGCACGCAAGCAGACAGTCAGACACATGCACGCACACACGCACACATGCATGTACGCACGCAGACACGCACACCCTCATTAAGCACCATCCGCATGCAACACAGCACCACTACAAAGGCTGTGGGCATATGGCCACAGCATCAGCACATCCCGCAACACAGTTTCCTCATTTGTCACATTATGCAGTGAATCTGTGGGAATAAAGAACTATTGCCATCCATTTTGGCTCCTGAACCGAAATGTTCTACCCAGCCGTGCACTGCCTGCCTATACAGTTGGGAGTATTTGACTTATTGCCAATACCCCTCCCCCCAGCCCTCCCCATTATCCCTTCCCCTAGCCCTCCCTCTCCACTTTGCGCGATCCTACAAGCCATATGAAGTGGACATTGTGTCTCAATTCAACTTTGAGTGAGGTGTAGTGTCTTTTCAGCCCTCTAGTTGGCCCTCCAAACGAAGTGAATCGAGTTGCTGACCTCCTACCGAGTGGTACTCAAACTCCCATGAAGCTCTGCGACCCAAAGCTCAATAGTTGCTTCCGGAATGATGGCTGATAAAAATACTAGGATGGAAGCAAATGTAAGTAATTGTAACTTCCTAATGAATCATGCACAAAATGTACAGTTAAGAAGACTATGTTAGTTAAGGTAAAGAATAACAATTATGCATATTTAATTGTCGTAAAGTTATTTCACGATAATCTATATTTAACGAATTAGCTGACTAGCTAACATTAGCCGTCTGGCTATACATTTAACTTGCTACATGGCCATTTGACATTTGTATGAATTGTAACCAGCAAACAAGGCTGTCATCTTGTGAAACTCAGTGAATGTAAATAATCTAGTTAAAGCATTTACTGCAAATTGAATATACAATTTTGTAAGCTTGCCTTGTTGCTCAAGTCAATCACTTATCTTTGTTCTTTATTGTAGAATCGTTAACATTAATGATTGAAGATATTTGCCATGCAATGCAACTGAAGTGACATAGCTGACTCCTGCCTATGAATGTGTAGCTATGTAGTCAATCTGTGTATAGACCCTAAAACGTTTGGTGCAAATATTACACTGAACAAAAATATAAATGCAACATGTAAATTGTTTCATGAGCTGAAATAAAATATCCCAGAAATGTTTCACACACACAAAAAGCTTATTTATCTTACATTCTGTGCACACATTTGTTTACATTCATGTTAGTAAGTTTTTCTTCCTTGCCAAGATAATCAATCCACCTGATAGGTGTGGCATATCAAGAAGCTGATTAAACAGTATGATCATTACACAGGTGCACCTGGTGCTGGGGACACTAAAAGGCCACTCTAAAATGTGCAGTTTTGTCACACAACACAATGCCACAGATGTCTCAAGTTTTGAGGGAGCGTGCAATTGGCATGCTGACTGCAGGATTGTCCACAAGAGCTGTTTCCAGAGAACTGAATATTAATTTCTCCACCATGTCTTTTTAGAGAATTTGACAGTATGTCCAACCGGCCTCACAACTGTAGACCACATGTAACCATGCCAGACCAAGACCTCTACATCCGGCTTCTTCACCTGTGGGATTGTCTAAGACCAGCCAAACAGCTGATGGAACTGTGAGTTTGTACAGCCGAAACATTTCTGCAGAAACTGTCAGAAACCCTGTCAGGGAAGCTCATCTGCGCACTTGTCAAACTCACCAGGGTCTTAAGCTGACTGAAGTTCAGTGTCGTAACCAACTGAAGTGGGCAAATGCTCACCTTCGATGGCCAATGCACAGAGACACCTTGATGAGATTCTGAGGCCCATTGTCGTGCCATTCATCTTCCACCATCACCTCATGTTTCAGCATGATAATGCACGGCCCCATGTTGCAAGGATCTGTACACAGTTCCTGGAAGCTGAAAATATCCCATTTTCTTCCATGGCCTGCATACTCACCAGACATGTCACCCAATGAGTAGGTTTGGGATGCTCTGGATTGACTTGTAAGGCAGCATGTTCTAGTTCCCACCAATATCCAGCACCTTCGCACAGCCATTGAAGAGGAGTGGGACAACATTCCACAGGCCACAATCAACAGCCTGATCAACTCTATGCGAAAGAGATGTGTGGCACTGCATGAGGCAAATTGCGGTCACACCAGATACCGACTGGTTTTCTGATCCAAGCCCCTACGTTTTTTCTAAAAGTATCTGCGACCAACAGATGCATATCTGAAATTCCCAGTCGTGAAATCCATAGATTAGTGCCTAATTATATATATATATATATATATATATATATATATAAATTGTATGAACTGTAACTCAGTAAAATCTTTGAAATTGTTGCATGTTGCAGTTATATTTTTGCTCACTATAGTTGTCTTAATTGTTCCAAAAGGCTTCCACTAGTTAATCATGAATCCCTAAGACATTGCAGAAAGTGACTGAGTGAAGGAAATACGACAAACTGTCAAACTGCTATTATGGAATGAAAGCCCTGCTCTAGTACTACTCCACATTGAACCTCAGCCAGAGGCCGGGTACATTACAGGCACATTATTGTTTTGCTGTTCTCATTTGTGGCTCATATGGAAGTACGTATTTGTTGCATGAGAAATACTGTATAAGGAAAGCTATTATGGACGCAAGTACATCCCTGTGAAAAACACAAGGCATGTTGTCACTGAATTGCGTGGTAGTCTATCTATTCATTGGCGGTTTCTGATGTGCACGAGTGATGTAGTGATGTCCCTTACCCCAGGGTTATTTATCTCTCCCTGCCACTAGTTGCTCCGTTTTCGAGTGCAACTCCCCCACCGAGGGACACTTGAAAGCGAGGGGGAGGGCTAAGAGGAGGTATTGGGATTGAGCCTTTGTCAATGCTAATTGGCCAGACTACTCAACAGTGAAGTGGAACATTACATCCTGCACACATCACACCTTGTTTGTTAGCAAGTAAATCCTGACGCTAACAACTGGAGCTGTAGAAGTGAAAGTACTGTTGTATTGAGCAGTGGACAATGGGGGAGAGAGAGCGATAGAGAGAGAAAGAAAGAGTGAAGAGGGGGAGAGGGACAGAGAGAGAGATGGAGAGTGATAGAGGGAGATGCATAGATAGATAGAGAGGGATAGCTAGATGAACCTGTGATATCCTACCAGGGGACCACACAGGAGAGGCAGAAGGGAGGAGTCAGCCCAAGCAGTGGATTAGGGAGGAAAGTATCTGAGGCCTGCCATGCACACACACACACACACCCACACACCTCACACCAGGGCTATTTCCCTCCAGAGGTAATACAGAAATCTCAATTCTCACTTTCCTTGACATTCCATTAATCTCAATTTCAGCTAAATTGCATGTTGTTTTTCATGAAGAAATGTTTACCCTTTTTACGGCTATACCATCTGTACTTGTCTGGTGTACACTGACAATCCACAATTAAACATACCTTTTTACATTTTCCTAAGTAAAGTGGGAGTGGATAGGTATGCTCAGAGAGAGAGAGAGAGAGAGAGAGAGAGAGAGAGAGAGAGAGAGAGAGAGAGAGAGAGAGAGAGAGAGAGAGAGAGAGAGAGAGAGAGAGAGAGAGAGAGAGAGAGAGAGAGAGAGAGAGAGAGAGAGAGAGAGAGAGAGAGAGAGAGAGAGAGAGAGAGAGAGAGAGAGAGAGAGAGAGAGAGAGAGAGAGAGAGAGAGAGAGAGAGAGAGAGAGCTACCTACCTAATTCCTACAGTTGTTATTGTTTTGTCTAGGTCTTGTGCTTCATTGGATGTGTGTGAACACCCTCTTTCAGGGTGGGGTAACTCATCACTAAACATCGAGGGTGAATAGCTAGCGTCTTTGCGGTTAGATCTAAGAGTGCTGCATGGGGTGTGTGAATGCTCCCATTAACAGCGTGTTAGAGAGATTGTATTCAGTGACGTTTTGCCTCCTCTTTCTGTCTCTCCCGTTGTCTCGCTCTTCTTATTAACATGCACTTAAATTCCCTTTGTTCTCTCAAGTGCTCATTAAAGACTACAGTGCCTTCTGATGTCTAAAGCTTTACATAATTAGAACCCAAGAGGTTTTCCACCACACACCAAACTTCTTAGTTTGTTTTATTCCGCATTAGAGGAACAATTTGTTTAATTTCTCAAGAGTTTAACCTCACTGACTGTGATGGAAGGAAGGCACCTGGTTGCGTGTAAACTCATTTCATTTTGTTGTATCCTTCCGTTTTTGGGAACTGGGAAACTATCAGTTGTGATTATTACAGCTGTTGTCAGTGAATGTTTTTATATCATGGTCTGTCATGCATTTCTTTCATTTCGGAGAAACAATGGTTCTGACACACTGAAGGGTCCATGTCTGATGTTTCTTGTGAAATCATTGAGTTTGCATCATCAGTAGGTCACTTCATGTTCTTTTTTTACTGATTATGAATCATTCATTCATATTTAGTATCATTGCTATTAAATCATTGTTGGTTTATGCTGTGTGCCATATGCTGTGTACCATAGTTGGTAATGTGGGCCAGAGTTACCATTTCAAAACCAATGAGACATGTTGTTTGCACACATTCCATCACTTTTGATCTGCTACAAAATGATCTTGGCCCTCTGTGCTCTGACCAACCCCTGTGTACCACTACTACCAAACCATGTCCCTGACAGTGACTGCACTCCCTCCCTCACTTTAAAGTGCAGCGAGACACTCTTCAGTTGCCAGCTCAATCCAGAGCTGAGGGGAGGAACTTGGCAGATCCCTACCCCAGGGAGCTCTTCCTTGGCCAACATCGCAGCCTTTCTCCGTGGGCACTTTCCATTGCAGGAACAGACAGGGTGGAGTCGTTCCTTCCACTCTCCTCTTATCTGACTCTCTCTCTTCTTTTCTTTTTTATCCTCCTGTTCTATTCCTCTCCCCTCTCCTCTACGCATCCCATTTGAGCCATTCTTGGCACACCAAAGTGTGTGTGAGTGCGGGACAAGGATTTTTACATTTTATTTAACTAGGCAAGTCAGTTAAGAAACAATTGTTAATTACAATGATGACCTACCCTGGCCAAACCCTAACCTGGGCAATGCTGGGCCAATTGTGCGCCGTCCTATGGGACTCCCAAACACGACCGGTTGTGATACAGCCTGGAATCGAACCAGGGTCTGTAGTGATGCCTCTAGCACTGAGGTGCAGTGCCTTAGACCGCTGTGCCACTCGGGAGCCCCGAGTAGATGGTGGTGATCTGTTTTGAAGCTGCGCCCTCCTCAGTGATTTCCACTCCATGTCCACCTTGTGTTGAGTGTGTCTTCAGTGTTTGAAGCCTAAAACCCCAAATATCTGCTAGCCTGCTTCTCCTTCTTTATCCTACACCACTTTACACCATATTGATAAGGTAAAGGTACTCCTACATAGCTTCATTCTTGTGTGTTTTATTCTCATGTCATTTTTTGTTTGTTGTTTTTTTCTGATTTAACTTTGCATCGTTGGGAAAGAGCATTTCATTGTACGCTCTACAACTGTTGTATTCGGTACATGTGACAAGTACAATTTGATTTAATTTGACTTTACGAGTGCAGTCAAGAGTGAAGATAGGGTGTGTGTGAGTTGCGGAAAGGTGTGTATGAGTATTTGTGTATGCGTGTGTGCGTGTGTGTGTGTGTGTGTGTATGCGCTCACGTGCATGTGTGTGTGTGTGTGTGTGTGTGTATGTTCTCACGTGCATGTGTGTGTGTGTGTCTCTCTCTGTGTTCCAAAATGGAGCGGCCCGCCGAGGAAAACAATAAAGCACAAATGACAGGAACAGATGGTCCTCTTTATGGTGCCCTGAAATGAAAACACTGAATAGCTTTACTGGGTGGCAGTTTTTTTTATCCTCTCTCCTCTCCTCTGCCTGGTTATGGGCCGCTAACACCTCACCACCTGGTCGTACAGTAGTCATTAACCACCTCTCCTCTTGGACCGTGGTGAGACGTCGGGCGAGACACCAAAGGAGGATAATAACTGGGTGAAAAAAAGGGCAGGGACCCTGACAAACATATCCTATGGTAAGTAATCAAGTGGACGTTGATTCATTCAGTTATGTCATGATTAATGTGTCGTGATACAGTGGAGTGGAGTGTTGCTGACAAGGTCTGGCACGGGAGAGTTCTTAGGAAGACAGGAGACAGGCTAGCATAGAGATGGAGGAGTGTTGAGTGTCCCAACATTTCTGGACATAAAATATCCACAGGCAGTTAATGTGTGTGTTTGCTTGTGTGTTAGCTTGTGTACTTGTCTGTGTATGTGTGTGTGCGTGTGTGTGCATGTGTGTGTGCATGTGCCTCCGTGTATATCAAGCAGCGTGCCTCGTATGGCTTAATATTCTCATCAATATTATTCCCATGGAGCTAGTCATGCTACTTCCCCTTTCTCTGTCATTTATGTTGATAACCAACCACAACATCTCATAAACACTTTGTCAATTACACCCTAGTTTCATTTAGACAGATTCAAGATTATGGTTTCAATCTCCCCCTTATTGAGTCATATTTAGAGCTAGGCCTACTGCCCAAATCACAGAGCAGATCAATTATAACTAATCTATCAGAGATGGAGATGGTCCTGCATTGGCTTCGGTTTATAAGAACAATAAAAATGTCTTGTGTTTAGGGATAATCACATCCCAGTATCACTGAGCCATCCACATATTTGTGTCACACCATTTACACATTTCTCTCTCTCCCTCACCCCCCCCCCCCCCTTCTCGCTCCTATTCTATCTATCTCAGTCATTCTTTCCTTTCCCACATTCCATCTCTTTCTCCCTCACTGCAATCTCTCTATCTCTGTCTGTATTTCTCCCCTTTCACTGCATCTTCCCACTCCTCCTCTCTGTCCCTCTCTGCCTTTCTCTCCTTCCACCTCTTCGCGAACCACAACACACACCCCTCCCCCTTGTAGCTGAGGACAATCGCTCTTCTCTACTCTGATAATCCCCCAGTATTAACTGGCTGTGGAGTTATTACCCCTCATATGAGCAGTCTATGTCGAGGGCTGCTTTATGAGCTAGCTGCTCTCTGTGGATAAGATGATGGAGCCGCCGAGCGCTGTCATCCCCAGCTGGATAATAGCATCAGGAAGACAATAGGGGATATACAGAAAGCCACGGGTTATTGATAGAGCCATATCTGTATCTGCACCCCTCCTGTCTGCCTGCTGACAAATACTAGGGCTGGGTGGAAGGGGCAGCTAATCCTGAAGGATATCAGTAGTAATATGGCCCACCTCTTTCTATGCAATCCCTCTCACTTCCACTGCTTTGGATTGCGTTCTCTTTGGATTGCATTCTCTTTGGGGTGCGTTGGTGTTTTTGCCTCCCCTATGACGAATGGTCCCGAGGTTTGTAGTGATTTAAATCAGAGGGCGGAGATGGATTGCTACAATAGGGGGCTCACATGGTAGATCTAGCTGTGATACTGATAGCAAACCGAAGCATTGTCTTGGCTTTCTCAATGTGTGCTCTGAAATTGTGGTCTGCATGGCAAGGGCTTTACAGTAATGACAAAATATAAAGTGTGATGCAGTATCTCAGGATGTGAATAACACTTAGTCAGAGTTACAATAATACATCGAAAAATGTCTCACACACAAAATCACATCTCATCAAAGATTCAGAGATCATCTCCACGAGTTAACCACACAGCAAACAACAACAATCTCCTCCCCACATAAACAGACCAGTCAAAATCTCTTGACTCTCGTTATGTGGTCCTCTCCCATTCTCTTGTATTGTGTTGTGGAGGGACTGACTGAGGGCTCAGTAGCGTTTACTCTGTGAGGCCACAGGCTGCTCTCTCAGCCACAGCACTGATCCTTGATCCCAGATGCCGGGATTACAGGCTAATGTCTGTCTGGGGGGGGGGGTCACTGATCAAAAACAGGCCGTTAACCCAAGTCTGTTTGTGTGTGTGAAAGGATGTCTGAGAGAGGATAACTGATCAAATACAGGCAGTTATCACAAGTCTACCAGGGTATCCACAAGTGTACTGGAATAGCGAGTGTGTGTGTGTGTGTGTGTGTGTGTGTGTGTGTGTGTTGCTCTAGCCTTGCTTTACACCAGACTGATCCACTCCTAGCACCAATCAACCCATGTAGCCATCTTGCTTTTTCAGGGAATATAAAATTACAATCAGGGAAATCAAGGTATTGTTGGGCTGCAGTCCTCTGGGCTGCATTGTGTAGTATTGCTTTGGAAACTGGCCTAATTGGTTTGTGTGGGCCAAAGTCCCTCCAATGCCCACATCAAGCTGGCTCCATTTTCACAACAATTGTATTTTAAATAGCTGGCCTAGATTGGTTATATTCCAGGACTTGAGACACCTCTTGTAAATGTTAAGAGTATTGTTTCTTAGGTTAAATAACTCAACAACTTTATCCACCAAAAGCACACAGCCATGCAATCGCCATAGAAAAGTATAGGTAGTAGAATGGCCCATAGTGAAGAGCTCAGTGTCTTTCAACGTGGCATCATCACAAGATGCAACCTTTCCAACAAGTCAGTTCGTCAGATTTCTGCCCTGCTAGAGCTGCCCCGGCCAACTGTAAGTGCTGTTGTTGTGAAATGGAAATGTCTAGGAGCAACAACGGCTCAGCCGCGAAGAGGTAGGCCACACAAGCTCACAAAACGGGACTGCCAAGTGCTGAAGCGAGTATCGCTTACAAATCGTCTGTCATCGGTTGCAACACTCACTACCGATTTCCAAACTGCCTCTGGAAGCATCGTCAGCACAATTCATCGGGAGCTTCGTGAACTGGGTTTCCATGGCCGAGTAGCCGCACACAAGCCTACAATCACAATGGGCAATGCAAAGCATCGGCTGGAGTGGTGTAAGGCTCACCGCAATAGGACTCTGGAGCAGTGAAAACATGTTCTCTAGAGTGATGAATCATGTTTCACCATCTGTTAGTCCAACGGACGAATCTTGGCTTCCCCCAACATTTTTACAATAAAAAAAAGAAACGTACGTATTAAATGATTTCCCATTCTCGTCTGTCCCCGTGTTTCATAATTGTCCTTCAATTTGCAAGAGGCTGAATCTATTCACCATCAGAGAGAGACAACCAGCGCCCCTCTGTCTTAGTATCTGTAGCCCATGTGTCTAATGCTGTCTGGCCAAAAATAATATGACATGTCATACTCTTTTTGGCCAGAAAGCATCAAAGACATGGACCACATATACTAAGACTGGGGGGCGCTATTTTGCTCGCTCTGATACTTTCTCCTGAGAGATTGATAAGTCTTTCTGTCGGTGTGCTTCTTGGTCACTGGAGTAGCCAATCAGATTTCAGGGGGGACCGTGGCCACCCTGGGCCACACTCTGGACAGGCCACTGACTCCATCCAAAATGTTTGTCTCTCTAACAAATATCAGAGATGTTCAAATCAAATCATTTTATTTGTCACATGTGCCACATGTGCCAGGTGTAGACCTTACAGTGAAATGCTTATTTACAAGCCCTTAACCAACAATGCAGTTTTAAGAAAATACCCACAAAATGTTTGTTTTTTTAAAAGGAAAAGAAAGTAAGAGATAAGAAAAACAAATAATTAAAGAGCAGCAGAAAAATAACAATAGCTGGGCTATATACAGGGGATACCGGTACAGAGTCAATGTGTCAATGTGCGGGGGCACCGGTGTCGAGGTAATTATGTACATGCAGGTAGGGTTGTTAAAGTGGCTATGCACAGATAATAACAGAGAGTAGTAGCAGTGTGTGTGTGTGTGTGTGTGTGTGTGTGTGTGTGTGTGTTGGGGGGTGCAAATCGTCTGGGTAGCCATTTGATTAGCTGTTCAGGAGTCTTATGGCTTGGGGGCGAAGCTGTTCAGAAGCCTCTTGGACATCGAAGTAGCTTGCCTTCATATCCCAGTCCCTTAGAGATAAATGACATGTCCTGTTTTTTCTATACCCCACCCTTTTAGATCTAAACACAGGAGAAACATGAAAACCAATAGTAACCAACCAGTGATACATTTCCCCTAATGGACGTAGTAATATCCTCAACTTACCAAATATCCTTCTTTTTCTGCATGTGTCGTTATTCTGTAGCCAGCCTCCACACAGCCCTACTGTGTAACAACGGAGGGGGTGGGAACAGGACTCTGCCTCCGTCCTACCCCTCTATCTCCTACCTCTCCATTTCCTCCCTCCATCTCTCCTTCCCACCGGAGGCAATAAAGGCACAAAGTGGAAATAATTGGCGAGCATATGAACTCCCCTTCTGTTCTTCCCCAGGACCGTAAGGAATGCCGGGTAATGTGCATTGTTGCTCACCTCACCACCGAAGTGTGTGTTTCCGAATTAGCTTGCGCTGGTAAATATTTTGCAAAAATCACACCGCAGGGGGATATCGCCTCGGCGCTTGGAATGTGATTACAAACAGTAAGTTATCGCCATGGGCACAATTAAAAACTTTGCAGACGTGCATCATCTGATTGCAAATTGAATCAGGTATTGCGATGTAGGGGGTTGTTACTTGTTAATTACTGAGGGAGTCTTGCTAAACAAGTATTAATGGGACTATCTGCTTAGAAAGACAACTTTACCTTGTTGCCTCCTGTGCATTGGGGATGGGCGGGATGGGGGATCCCTCGTCTAAAAATAAGCTCATCAGCAATTTGGTGCATAGGCTGTAATCATCTCATATTTATTACTTTTTCCCAAATTTGTGTTCATGTCACGTGTGAGAGTAAAGTTTAAGTTAAACAATTCAATTTGGATTCATTACTTGCCCTAGTAGCGGAGGCAGTGAGAGTGGATTATTCAAAATGTGGGTAGTTGACAATCCCAGAATGCAATGCTTTGTGTACAGTAAACAACAACAACAATGAGATGAATGATATAAAGTAAACAGGATGTTAGAAGTAACCCTAAGATCTTCATAATTGTTATTTATTCTAACACACTCAACATGTAGTGGAACCTCCCATTAAAAAAAAAAAAAAAGATCTACAATACTATGACTGTTGAATAAAACCTGAATGTTTCCAAAACAAGAAAGACATGTAATTCAACCTTTCAACAAACTAAATCCAACGGCTGCAAAGTGCACAAAAGCACCAATGACCAGTGGCTTCAATGCCATGTCTTGCATGTTTTTGTCCAAGCCATGAGAGAAAACACCCCAGGGTATGGAGTGTCCAGAAGGACAGCTGCCTCACAGCCTCCCAACCTTACTCTCTCCTCACACCTCAGGATGAAACATGCTGTGCTGGGCTGTGTTAGTCAATGCCCTCAACTCCTTCAGACGCACAGGTCTTACTTAGAGGCAACCCGGTCGGTGTTCAGTGTTGCTTGAGTAAATCCGAAGTGTTTTGTGAGTGACTGCGACTGCGTGAGGCTCTGATTAAAGCAATGCCACTGGCTAAAAGCTGTCCACTTCCCTTTACAAGCTGCTTTTCTGACCTTTCTTTTAACCAAGCTTCCTGAGACTGAAGACCCTGACACAACATGACATGTTGCCAGGTCACTAAACATGGTTTTGCTTGAAAAAAAGTAAACAAAAATAAGATGAAGGAAAAAAATTAAAAAAACAGGCAAAACACCCCTAAATAACTTGCTTGTGTTTTACTAGTTATTTTTCGGATTCTGATTGGATGAATTATACCATAGGCCACTGTGTAAGTTTTATTTTTTGCTCTACTCCAAACCATTTTGTTTGAAACAAAACAAACACGACACAGTGCGAGAAAGGCAAGTTACTATACAGAACCCTGAACAGTTTGTGTATTGCAGAGTTTGTTATATAAAGAAACATATCCAGTCTTTGGATTGTGTCACATTTTGACACAATAATTGCTTACTTGCAAGTTTGGAATACCTCTGTTTTCATTTCCTGTTGAACGCTGGGCATGCAGTATTTACAGAGATTGTCACAACAATTTTTTGAGAACGCTTCCGTAATGATCTCCACTCACAGGCAATGTGTAAAGCTCAATTATATTATCCCTGCATTAATGCAGACACAACAAACAAGCATCTTTCACCACACAAATTACTGCTTGAACTGCAACAATCACAAGAGCCACCCAGCCGTAGACTGTCACACTCAGTCACAGCGCAGACTGACACCCTGCTCTCTCTCTCTCTCTCTCTCTCTCTCTCTCTCTCTCTCTCTCTCTCTCTGCCTCCCTCTCTCTCTCTCTCTCTCTCTCTCTGCCTCCCTCTCTCCCTAACAAAATAAACACAGGTTACGGAACAAGTGCGCAAAAGAGAGTGAGATATCAAACAGCATAGCCCAAAATTACAGCTGAAGTGAAAAACATGTAAAACATTACCACACACACACACACACACACACACACACACACACACACACACACACACACACACACACACACACACACACACACACACACACACACACACACACATGCACACGCACACGCACACACACTACAGCCTTAATGATGTGTCTATGCACTTCACACGTTAGAGTTGATATTCCAGAAGATTTGAAAAATCCTTCAACATTGTTAATATTTCAGTCATTAATATTTCATACAGGTATTATCAAAATAGCTTCCCTGTGGTGCCCATACACCTCCATACACGTTAGATCCCATTGGAACAGGCCTCAGAGCACCTGTTTGGCTGGGTACCACCATGGGCCTGCCACTTGGCACCTTCTGATCAATGGTCCCAGATGACCAGATCTGGCACTGCCAAGACTACCATGTAGTCATCGTCTGTACTGCGTACATCCAGCAGATTTCACAGGTCCAGAGCACTGTACACAAAATGGTGGCAGGATTGTATCAAATCAAATCACATTTTATTGGTTGCATATGCCAATACAACAGGGGTAGACGTTACAGTGAATTGCTTACTTACAAGCCATTAACTAACAATGCAGATTTAAGAAAAATAAGAGATAAGAAAAGGGCAACAGGTTAGTTGAGGTAATTGCGGTAATATAGTCTGGGTAGCCATTTGATTAGCTGTTCAGAAGTCTTATTGCTTGGGGGTAGAAGCTGTTAAGGAGCCTTTTGGAGCTAGACTTGGCGCTCCGGTACACCTTGCCGTGCAATAGCAGAGAGAACAGTCTATGACTAGTGTGGCTGGAGTCTTTGGCAGTTTTTGGGGAATTTCTCTGACACCGCCAGGTACAGATGTCCTGGATGGCAGGAAGCTTGGCCCCAGTGATGTACTGGGCCGTACGCACTACCATGTACAGCGCCTTGCGGTCGGAGGTCAGGCAGTTGCCATACCAGGCAGTGATGCAACCAGTCAGGATGCTCTCGATGGTGCAGCTGTAGAACTTTTTGAGGATCTGCCAAATCTTTTCAGTCTCCTGAGTGGGACTAGGCCTTTTCATGCCCTCTTTATGACTGTGTTTGGACCATGATAGTTTGCTGGTGATGTGGACACCAAGGAACTTGAATCTCTCAACCTGCTCCACTACAGCTCTGTTGATGAGAATGGGGGTGTGCTCAGCCCTTCCTGTAGTTCACGATCATGTCCTTTGTCTTGATCACGTTGAGGGAGAGGTTATTGTTCTAGCTCCACACTGCCAGGTCTCTGACCCCCTCCCTATAGGCTGTCTCATTGTTGTCGGTGATCAGGCCGACCACCATTGTGTGGCAAACGTAACGATGGTGATGGAGTCGTGCTTGGCCACACAGTCTTGGGTCAACAGGGAGTACAGGAAGGGACTAAGCACCCACCCCTGAGGGGCCCCCGTGCTGAGGGTCAGCGTGGCAGATGTGTTGTTGCCTATCTTTACCACTTGGGGGAGGCCCGTCAGGTATTCCAGGATCCAGTTGCAGAGGGTGGTGTTTTATCCCAGGGTCCTTAGCTTAGTGATGAGCTTTGAGGACACTATATGTGGAACCCTGAGCTGTAGTCAATGAACAGCATTCAAACGTAAGTGCTCTATTTGTCCAGGTGGGAAACGGCAGTATGCAGTGCAATAGAGATTGCATCATCTGTGGATCTGTTGGGGCAGAGGGTTATCATATCAAGTGTTTTCATTGTGTCAGTTTACCATTCTTAAAAGAAAGGATAATCCTAGTGCCTTGGTCAGAACTTAACAACTCTACCTACAACACAGTGTGGGTATTCTCATGCCAAAACTTCGACCCACACTCCACACCTGAGTTGCTGTACTATTTTTTTAGTGTTGGCCAACTCGGCCCGTTAAAACTTCTTCAGGATTGGTGGGTCCCCTGCGGGACGGTTGAGCTAACGTAAGCTAATGCGATTAGCATGAGGTTGTAAGTAACAAGAACATTTCCCAGGACATAGACATATCTTCTATTGGCAGAAAGCTTGTTAATCTAACTGCACTGTCCAATTTACAGTAGCTATTACAGTGAACAAATGCATGCCACTGTTTGTGAAGAGTACACAGTTTTGAACATGAAAGTAATTAATAAACAAATTAGGCACATTTGGGCAGTCTTCATACAACATTTTGAACAGAAATACAATGGTTCATTGGATCAGTCTAAAACTTTGCACATACACTGCTGCCAGCTAGTGGCCAAAATCTAAATTGAACATGGGCACATAATATATTATGTTCTTTCTCTTGCATTTCAAACATGTATTAAAAATCTTTGTATTATCTTTTACCAGATCTAATGTGTTATATTCTCCTACATTCCATTCACATTTCCACAAACTTCAAAGTGTTTCCTTCAAATGGTACCAAGAATATGCATATCCTTGCTTCGGGGCCTGAGCTATAGGCAGTTAGATTTGGGTATGTAATTTTAGGCGAAAATTGAAAAAAAAAAGGGTCCGATCCTTAAATGTGGGATAAATGAGTTCTTCTGAAACATAAACAGTCTAATGTACTGTACAACCACTGAGACCTGAGAGCAGGACAAGAACCAGGCAAAATGCATAGTCAAAAGAAAGAGCGAAAGAGACAAAGAGAGTGCACGAGAGAGACAAAGAAAAAAAACATTGGCAGTTATTTTTCATTTGTTCTGTAAACAATATCCTCTCTTAGCTTGTCTGACTCCCCCACCTCCAAAACAATCCCAAAACAATATCCCACGCCATGCCTGCATTTCAGTCAATATAAAGCTATGTGTTGGAACATCTGAGTGTGCTGGTCCTATTTCATTATTGTCTCAACCCCTGCTACTTTCTCATCCATTCTATCAGGATATTAGGTCATGTTGTTGGACTCATCCGGAGGTGCCAAGGATGCAACTAATTAAGGCAGGGAGCATCACTAGCGGGCAAATCCTTTATTGACGAGCATAAAGAAACTTTGTGGTGAGAGAGAGAGAGAGAGAGAGAGAGAGAGAGAGACACAGGTAATGAGAGAGAGAAAGCGTCACATCAGAGGATAGTTAGATAAATGGCTGCGAGTCTGCAATTCTCCTGGTGAGGCCTTGTTCTTGGAACAGATCAGACTTCTCATCTCATTTCCAGAGAACAATAGCCGTCAAGTCACAGAATTAGAGAAAGCCTTTGGTTTGTTTTCAGCATAATTCTTATTGCGTTTTCAGAGGCTTTGTTATAATGGTCAGTCAGTGTCCAATCTGATCTGCACCCAAGACAATCAGCTAAACAAAAATGAATAAATTGTCACATTGCAATTTAGTCATGATAAATGCATTTTCAGTAGCAACTCTAAACTTGTAGATGTCTCTAAGTGGATTGTATAAAAAAATAGCTCAAATTGTTGAGGGGATTCCCACATTTGTATGAATCACCAAAGAATTCAGAAAAAATAATATGGCATGTAAGCACGCTAACTATTGGTCAACTCCAACCGCTAATGGTTGTGTTTGCAACTCCCCGTCTCAGCTCCCTGTCTCAACAAGCTCTCACAGTCTCACTCCAGAATTAGACGTTTATCCACGTTTCTCCAAAATCAGACATTTAAAAGTTGCTCCAAGAGTAAAATTTAGAAAGTTAAGGCTTAAGGTTTTGGATAAAACATTAAGTTTAGGCACTCATTCCAAATGGTTACGGTAAGGGTTAATTTTTTTTTTATTTTACCTTTATTTAACCAGGCAAGTCAGTTAAGAACAAATTCTTATTTTCAATGACGGCCTGGGAACAGTGGGTTAACTGCCTGTTCAGGGGCAGAACGACAGATTTGTACCTTGTCAGCTCGGGGGTTTGAACTCACAACCTTCCGGTTACTAGTCCAACGCTCTAACCACTAGGCTACCCTGCCGCCCCATGTTTGGGATAGGGTTAAAACCTAAACAAATTAAATAAACTAATGTCCACCATTGGCATCGAACACACATTCTTCTGATCCAGAGTCATGGGATTATGATGACCGAGAGTCATTCGCCATCCCCGTCCACAACGCCCTTGATAAACCCAAGCCAACTTTATGGTAATAGCGCTCACTGTTGCCCTAAGTGGCCGGTTTTGAAGGCATTTCCTGATATCCTCAAGGCATGGATAGACGTCTAATTTTGAAGCCCCTCTTTAGCGATCTGCCTGGCCTGTCTAGCCCATGAGTGATGTGTGTGTGGTTAAGGCCTACTGAGATCCATTAGGCTAATTTAGATCTAATATAGAACCCTGCCTCAGCACTTCAAAGACATATCAACACTACTGCACCACCCATGCATCTCATATATCCCATATACTGGACAGTTTGTGGCCATACTGTATCGGTTATTTGCATATGTGAGTTATGAAATTGCTCTCAGCTTAATTGTAGCTGTAGAGAAGTAGTAGTAGTAGATTAGTTAAGAGAGGACGGAAAATAACAATATCTTAGTAAATCAGACCAACTCACTAAGTGTTCATGTTTTATACATTTATTATAATCTTTTGACAAACCTAATGAATTATTTTACATGTTTGTCTGTGTAGATGTATGTGCAGTGTTTTTTCTGTGTTGAGACTGAATGAATGAAATTGGATTTGATTGTTGTGATATCAAGGGGCTGTAGTATAACAGTAGCACAGTATGTTAAAGTAAGCAACTATGAGGAGAATGAACAATGAGTATCACTGGCAGACGCATCTAGCCACACACCTCAGTCATGACTATAGCTAGATAAATAAATTACCATCGCTGGGTCCCTCTTCACTCATAAAATATTACCCACAACCCTTCCCCAAGTTGTTGTGCTATAGAAACAGCTGTTGTTGTGCTGGATTCTGCCGTCTTTTCCACATCACATTTCCCCTGCTCTTCCCCTGAGAGGATAGGGTAATATTTAGCTGGGGGAGTTGGAGAGGAAGGGGGTAAGGGAGGATGTAAGGGGAGATAATAGGAGGAAGCGAGGTAGGGAAAGAGGGAAGGTGATAGCAGAGAGCAGGAGGGGAGGGGGAGGAGTATAGGGGAAGATGGTGGATGTGAGAAAAAGGTTCCACATAGAAACCTTTTTGGTTCTATCACTTGCTTCATGCACTGAGTATACAACATATAAGGAACATCTTCCTAATAATGAGTTGCACCCCCCTCCCCTTTGCCCTCAGAACAACCTCAATGAGTTGGGGCATGGACTCTACTGTACAAGGTGTTGAAAGCATTCCACAGGGATGCTGTCCCATGTTGACTCCAATGCTACCCAAAGTTGTATCAAATTGGCTGGGTGGTGGAGCATTCTTGATACGCACAGGAAACCGGAAACTGTTCCCCGGGCGCTGAAGACGTGGATGTCAATTATGGCAGCCCCCGTACCTCTCTGATTCAGAGTGGTTGGGTTAAATGCGGAAGACACATTTCAGTTGAATGCATTCAGTTGTACAACTGACTAGGTATCCCCCTTTCCCATTCAAAGGCATACTGAATAAAAATATAAACTCAACATGCTTCAAAGATTTTACTGAGTTGCAGTTCATATGAGGAAATCAGTCAATTTAAATAAATTCATTAGGCCCTAATCTGTGAATTTCACGCCATACAGTGTATGCGTCTGTTGGTCACAGATACAGGTAGGGGCGGGGATCAGAAAACCAGTCAGTATCTGGTGTGATCACCATTTGCTTCATGCAGTGCCACACATCTCCTTCACATAGAGTTGATCAGGCTGTTGATTATGGTCTGTGGAATGTTGTCCCACTCCTCTTCAATGGCTACTCGAAGGTGCTGGATATTTGTGGGAACTGGAACACGCTGTCGAACACGGCGATCCAGAGCATCCCAAACATGCTCAATGGGTGACATGTCTGGTGAGTATGCAGGCCATGGAAGAACTGGGACATTTTCAGCTTCCAGGAATTGTGTACAGATCCTTGCAACATGGAGACTTGCATTATCATGCTGAAACATGAGGTGATGGTTGCGGATGAATGGCACGATAATGGGCCATGAGGATCTCGTCACGGTGCATTCTGTGCACTCATCACGGTTCTCTGTGCGTTCAATTTTATCATGATATCCAATTGGTAGTTACAGTCTTGACCCATTGCTGCAACACACCCGTACAGACACGGAAGAGTGAAGCCAAGCCACACTGCTTCTTGACACACTGCTTGCTTAACCCGGAGGCTAGCCGCACCAATGTGTCAGAGGAAACAGAGTACAACTGCCGACTCAAAGTCACTGTGCAAGCGCCAGGCCTGCCACAAGGAGTCGCTAGAGCCCGATGGTACAATGACATCCCGCCAGCCAAACCCTCCCCCAACCCGGATGACGTTGGGCAAATTGTGCACCGCCTCATGGGTCTCCCTGTCTGTAGTTGGGGTCTGTAGTGATGCCTCAAGCACTGCGATGAGAGAAATAAGCTTTTTGTAGGTATGGAACATTTCTGTGATCTTTTATTTCAGCTCATGAAACATGGGACCAACACATTACATGTTGGGTTTATATTTTTCTTCAGTGTAAAACTTGAGTTTTGTCCATTCACCCTCTGAATGGCTCACATACACAATCAATGTCTCAATTATCTCAAGGTTTCAACATCTTTCTTTAACCTGTCTCCTCCCCATTCATCTAGCACACAGCTCAGACACCCATGCATACCCACAAGACATGCCACCACAGTGCCCAAGCCCAGAACAGACTATGGGAGGCGCACAGTACTACATAGAGCCATGACTATTCCACATCAGGTAACTGATAGAAGCAGAAGAAGCAGATTTTAAAAAACAGATAAAAAATACACCTTATGGAACAGCTGGGACTGGGAAGCAACACAAACATAGACACAGACATGCATACACAAACATGATAACATACACACTATACATACACGTACACATGGATTGTGTTTGTAGATATATGACAGTGGAGTAGGAGCCTGAGGGCACACACTTAGTATGTTGTGAAATCTGTTATAAATGTATTGTAAAGTTTTTAAAATTGTATAACCGCCTTAATTTTGCCGGACCCCAGGAAGAGTAGCTGCTGCCTTGGCAGGAACTAATGGAGATCCATAATAAACCCCAGGAAGAGTAGCTGCTGCCTTGGCAGGAACTAATGGAGATCCATAATAAACCCCAGGAAGAGTAGCTGCTGCCTTGGCAGGAACTAATGGAGATCCATAATAAACCCCAGGAAGAGTAGCTGCTGCCTTGGCAGGAACTAATGGGGTTCCATTGTAAATACAAATACAAATATACACTGATTGAAGTGGATTGAACAAGTGACATCACCTGGATACACCTAGTCAGTCTATGTCATGGAATGGTGTTCTTAATGTTTTGTACACTCAGTGTACATGGAACCCCTGAGTTCTATATAAAAAAAAAACATTGATTCATCTTCAGAAATAAGCATGAGATAGTCTGCCAAAATGAAATCAAAATTATATCAAATCATAGCACTGAATACAACTGGTAAAGACTTCATTTTGAAATGCTTGCTTTACGAACCTTTCCCAACAATTCAGAGTTTATAAATATAAATAAAATAGTAACACAAGAGGAATAAAATTAAATACACAAAATGGAGCTCCAGTTGAAGTCTGAAGTTTGCATACACCTTAGCCAAATAAATTTAAACTCAGTTTTTCACAAATTCTGGCATTTAAGACTAGTAAAAAGTCCCTGTCTTCGGTCAGTTAGGATCACCACTTTATTTTAAGAAAGTGAAATGTCAGAATAATAGTAGAGAATAACTTATTTCAGCTTTCATTTCTTTCATCACATTCCCAGTGGGTCAAAAGTTTACATACACTCAATTAGTATTTGGTAGCATTGCCTTTAAATTGTTTAACTTAGGTCAAACATTTTCTGTAGCCTTCCACAAGCTTCCCACTATAAGTTGGGTGAATTTTGGCCCATTGCTTCTGACAGAGCTGGTGTAACTGAGTCAGGTTTGTAGGCCTCCTTGCTTGCACATGCTTTTTCAGGTCTGCCCACAAATGTTCTATAGGATTGAGGTCAGGGCTTGTAATGGCCACACCAATACCTTGACTTTGTTGTCCTTAAGCCATTTTGCCACAACTTTGGAAGTATGCTTGGGGTCATTGTCCATTTGAAAGACCCATTTGCAACAAAACTTTGACTTCCTGACTGATGTCTTGAGATGTTGCTTCAATATATCCACATTATATTCCTGCTACATGATGGCATCTATTATGTGAAGTGCACCAGTCCCTCCTGCTTTGCTGCATGTGCAACATGATGCTGCCAACACCGTGCTTCACGGTTGGGATGGTATTCTTTGGCTTTCAAGCCTCCCCCTTTTTACTCCAAACATAATGATGGTCATTATGGCCAAACAGTTCTATTTTTGTTTCAACAGACCAGAGAATATCATACTTTTTTTCACCAGAAAGTACGATATTTGTCCTCATGTGCAGTTGCAAACCGTAGTCTGGCTTTTTTATGGCGGTTTTGGAGCACTGGCGTTTTCCTTGCTGAGCGGCCTTTCAGGTTATGTCGATATAGGACTCGTTTTACTGTGGATATAGATAGTTTTGTACCTGTTTCCTCCAGCATCTTCACAAGGTCCTTTGCTGTTGTTCTGGGATTGATTTGTATGGTGGGTTGGCGCCCCCCCTTGGGTTGTGCAGTGGCGGAGATCTTTGTGGTCTATACTCGGCCGTGTCTCAGGATGGTAAGTTGGTGGTTGAAGATATCCCTCTAGTGGTGTGGGGGCTGTGCTTTGGCAAAGTGGGTGGGGTTATAGCCTTCCTGTTTGGCCCTGTCCGGGGGTATCATCGGATGGGGCCACAGTGTCTCCTGACCCCTCCTGTCTCAGCCTCCAGTATTTATGCTGCAGTAGTTTATGTGTCGGGGGCTAGGGTCAGTTTGTTATATCTGGAGTACTTCTCCTGTCTTATCCGGTGACCTTTGTGAATTTAAGTATGCTCTCTCTAATTCTCTCTTCCTCTCTTTCTCTCTCTCGGAGGACCTGAGCCCTAGGACCATGCCTCAGGACTACCTGGCATGATGACTCCTTGCTGTCGCCAGTCCACCTGGCCGTGCTGCTGCCCCAGTTTCAACTCTTCTGCCTGCAGCTATGGAATCCTGACCTGTTCACCGGACGTGCTACCTGTCCCAGACCTGCTGTTTTCAACTCTCTAGAGACAGCAGGAGTGGTAGAGACACTCTTAATGATCGGCTATGAAAAGCCAACTGACATTTCCTTCTGAGGTGCTGACTTGCTGCACCCTCGACAACTACTGTGATTATTATTATTTGACCATGCTGGTCAATTATGAACATTTGAACATCTTGGCCATGTTCTGTTATAATCTCCACACTGCACAGCCAGAAGAGGACTGGCCACCCCTCATAGCCTGGTTCCTCTCTAGGTTTCTTTCTAGGTTTTGGCCTTTCTAGGGAGTTTTTCCTAGCCACTGTGCTTCTACACTTGCATTGCTGGCTGTTTGGGGTTTTAGGCTGGGTTTCTGTACAGCATTTTGAGATATCAGCTGATGTACGAAGGGCTATATAAATTAATTTGATTTGATTTGCACTTTTCTCACCAAAGTACGTTCATCTCTAGGAGAAAGAACTCCTTCCTGAGCGGTATGACGGCTCTGTGGTCCTATGGTGTTTATACTTGCATACTATTGTTTATACAGCACATGGTACCTTCGGGCGTTTGGAAATTGCTCCCATGGATGAACCAGACTTGTTTTTTTTCTGAGGTCTTGGATGATTTATTTTTATTTTCCCATGATGTCAAGCAACGAGGCACTGAGTTTGAAGGTAGGCCTTGAAATACATCCACAGGTACACCTCCAATTGACTCAAATTATGTCAATTAGCCTATCAGAAGCTTCCAAAGCCATGTTCTGGAATTTTCAAGCTGCTAAAGGCAGAGTCAACTTAGTGTATGTAAACTTCTGACCCACTGGATTTGTGATACAGTGAATTATAAGTGAAATAATCTGTCTGTAAACAATTGTTGGAAAAAAATACTTGTGTCATGTACAAAGTAGATGTCCTAACTGCCTTGCCAAAACCAAAGTTTGTTAACAAGACATTTGTGGAGGGGTTGAAAAACAAGTTTTAATGACTCCAACCTAAGTGCATGTAAACTTCCGACTTCAACTGTACATACAGGGTGTACCAGTAACATATCAATGTAAAGAGGTAAGAGGTGTTTGAGGTAGATATGTGCATGAAAGTTGGCATCAGGATAGAATAATAAGAGTGAAAATAAGAACAGAGTAGAATCAGCAAATGATGAGTGTAAAAATACGTTACCAGTTAACAATTTGGACACACATACTCATTCAAGGGTTTTTCTTTATTTTACTATTTTCTACATTGTGAAGACATCAAAACTATGAAATTACACATATGGAATCATGTAAAAACAAAAAAAGTGTTAAATAAATCAAAATATATTTTATTTTTGAGATTCTTCAAAGCAGCCACCGTTCACCTTGATTACAGCTTTGCACACTCTCGGCATTCTCTCAACCAGCTTCACGAGGTAGTCACTTGGAATGCATTTCAACTAACAGGTGTGCCTTGTTAAAAGTTAATTTGTGGAATTGATTTATTTATATATGCGTTCGAGCCAATCAGTTGTGTTTTGACAAGGAAGGGGTGGTGTACAGAAGATAGCCCTATTTGGTAAAATACCAAGTCCATATAATGGCAAGAACAGCTTAAATAAGCAAAGAGAAATGACAGTCCATCATTACTTTAAGACATGATGGTCAGTCAATCCAGAAAATGGCAAGAACTTAGAACATTTCTTCAAGTGCTGTCGCAGAAAACATAAAGGGCTATGATGAAACTGGCTCTCATGAGGACCGAGAGTTACCTCTGCTGCAGAGCATAAGTTAATTAGAGTTACCAGCCCCAGAAACTGCAGCCACAGAGTTAATAAATGTTTCACAGAGTTCAAGTAACAGGAACATCTGAACATCAACAGAAACATCCAAACATCAACTGTTCAGAGGAGTCTACGTGAATCAGGCCTTCATGGTCAAATTTCTGCAAAGAAACCACTACTAAAGGACACCAATAAGAATAAGAGACTTGCTTGGGCCGAGAAACACGAGCAATGGACATTTACCCGATGAAATCTGTCCTTTGAGTCCAAATTTGTGATTTTTGTTTCCATCCGCCGTGTTTTTGTGAGATGCAGAATAGGTGAACGGATGATCTCGGCATTTGTGGTTCCCACCGTGAAGCATGGAGGAGGAGGTGTGATGGTGTGGGGGTGCTTTGCCGGTGACACTGTCTGTGATTTATTTAGAAATTCACAATTCCAACACCCTCATTAAGTTTGCTGACGAGACAACAGTGGCAGGCTTGATCACCGACATTGATGAGACAGGTTATAGAGAGGAGGTCAGAGACCTGGCAGTGGGGTGCCAGGACAACAACCCCTCCCACAATGTGAGCAAGACAAAGGAGCTGATTGTTGACTATAGGAAAAGGAGGGCCAAACAGGCCCCATTAACATCGACGTGGCTGTAGTGGAGCGGGTCGAGAGTTTCAAGTTCCTTGGTGTGTCACGCCTGCTCCCGCACTCCCACTCTGGCGCTCGCTGGCGCCAGGCTTCCCTTCAGTACGCACACCTGTCACCGTCATTACACGCAGCAGCGTTAATTGGATTCACCTGGACTCCTTCCCTTTGTTGATTGCCCCTCCTTTTCTGTCTATAACTGTCTGCTCCCCCTTTTGTTCCCTGTGTCTGCATTAATGTTACGTGTTCACGTCCAGACGCTCTCCTGTCCTGTTCCATGTCCGTTGCCATTAAATGTTCACTCCCTGACCTGCTTCTTGTCTCTACCAGCATCGACCCTTACATGGTGTCCCCATTACCAACAAACTATCATGGTCCAAACACACGAAGACAGTTATGAAGAGGGCACGACAACACCATTTTCCCCTCAGGAGGCTGAAAAGATTTGGCATGGGTCCCCATGCTGCACCATCGAGAGTTCCACCATCGAGAGTATCCTGATCGGTTGCATCACCACCTGATATGGCAACTGCTCGGCATATGACCGTATGGTGCTACAGAAGGTAGTGTGCAGTGGGGGGAAAAGTACCCAATTATGAGACTTGAGTAAAAGTATAGATACCTTAATTATCAGGAGTCAATGTAAGACCCAAGTGCAGACTGTGTGAAGTAACAATGTTTATTGTAACAACAGGGGCAGGCAAATTACAAGTCAAGGCATGCAGGGGTTGATAATCCAGAGTAGAGGCAATGGTACAGGACAGCAGGCAGGCTCAGGGTCAGGAACAGACAGAGTGGTCAGGCGGGTGGGTACAGGGTCAGGACAGGCAGGGGTCAAAACCAGGAGGATGAGAAATGAGAGACTGGAAAAAGCAGGAGCTGAGACATAAAACACTGGTAGGCTTGAACAAACAAGACAAACCTTCACAGACAGACAGAGAACATAGGGATAAATACCCAGAGGATAAGTGGAGAAGATGGGTGACACCTGGAGGGAGTGGAGACAAGCACAAGGACAGGTGAAACAGATCAGGGCGTGACATTAATAGAAAGTTACTCAAGTAAAAATGAAAGTCACCCAGTAAAATAAGACTTTTAAAGAGTAAAAGTCTAAAAGTATTTTGTATTAAATTTACTTAATAATCAAAAGTACATTTATTTGCTAAAATATACTTAAGTATCAAATGTAGAGGTAAGAGTATAAATCATTTCAAATTCCTTATATTAAGCAAAGCAGATGGCACCATTTTCTTGTTTAAAAAAATGACGGATAGCCAGGGACACATTCCAACACTCAGACATTATTTACAAAAGACGCACTTGTGTTAATGAGTCCGCCAGACCGTAGCCAGTAGGGATGACCACGTGTGAATTTCACAATTTTCCTGTCTGTATTTTTAACTGGATATTTAGCAGTCAGGCTATTTAGCAGTCTTATGGTTAGGGGTAGAAGCTGTCTCGGAGCCTGTTGGTCCGAGAGCCGATGCTCCGGTACCATTTATCAGTAATACCGTTTAACCTTTATCAGAATTACAGTATACATAATTATTATGATGTAGAAGAACAACTTACAGCACTTGTTGTCAGCAGCAGCCGAAAGAGAGATCGCTGCCTCCGATAGTTGGGTTCCTGACAGACTTAGCAAAACCGAGATAATGTGTTAAAAGTCATGTAAAGATTAACTAGGCTATTGAATCACCAGGACTTATTATAGAGAGAAAGAGGGAGGAAGAAGATGAAGAGAAGAAAGGGGACCTATAGTGCATTCGGAAAGTATTCAGACCCCTTGACTTTTTTCACATTTTGTTATGTTACAGCCTTAAAGTGAAAACAGGTTTTCAGAAAATTTTGCAAACGTATTAGAAATAAATACCATTTATTTACATTAGTATTCAGACCCTTTGCTAAGAGAATTGAAATTGAGCTCAGGTGCATCCTGTGTCCTCATCTCATCCTTGAGATGTTTCTACAACTTGATTGGAGTCCACCTGTGGTAAATTTAATCGATTGGACATGATTTGGAAAGGCACACACGTCTATATAAGGTCCCACAGTTGACAGTGCATGTCAGAGAAAAAACAAGCATGGAATTGTCAGTAGAGCTCTTGGACAGGATTGTGTCGAAGCACAGATCTGGGGAAGGGTACCAAAAAAGAACACAGCGGTCTCTATAACTCTTAAATGGAAGATGTTTGGAACCACAAAAGACTCTTCCTAGAGCTGACCGCCTGGCCAAACTGAGCAATCTGGGGAGAAGGGCCTTAGTCAGGGAGATAATCAAGAATCTGATGGTCACTCTGACAGAGCTCCAGAGTTCCTCTGTGGAGATGGGAGAACCTTCCAGAAGGACAACCATCTCTGCAGCACTCCACCAATCAGGCCTTTATGGTAGCATGGCCAGATGGAAGCCACTCCTCAGTAAAAGACACGTGACAGCACCTAAACGACTCTCAAACCATGAGAAACAAGATTTTCTGGTCTGATGAAACCAGATTGAACTCTTTGGCCTGAATGCCAAGCGTCACATCTGGAGGAAACCTGGCATCATCCCTACGGTGAATCATGGTGGTGGAAGCATCATGATGTGGGGATCTTTTTCAGCCGTATGGACTGGGAGACTAGTCAGGATCGAGGGAAAGACAAACAGAGAAATGTACAGAGAGATTATTGATGAAAACCTGCTCCAGAGCCCCCAGGACCTCAGACTGGGGAAAATATTTACATTCCAACAGGACAATGACCCTAAGCACACAGCCAAGACAACGCAGTAGTGGCTTCGGGACAAGTCTCTGAAAGTTGTTTAGTGGCCCAGCCAGAGTCCGGACTTGAACCCGATCGTTCATCTCTGGAGAGACCTGAAAATAACTGTGCAGCGACGGGCCCCATCCAACCAGACAGAACTTGAGAGGATCTGCAGAGAAGAATGGGAGAAATTACCCAAATACAGGTGTGCCAAGCTTGTAGCGTCATACCCAAGAAGACTCGATGCTGTAATCGCTGCCAAAGGTGCTTCAGCAAAGTACTGAGTGAAGGGTCTGAATACTCAAGGCTGTAATCGCTGCAAAAGGGGCATCAAGAAAGTACTGAGTAAAGGATCTGAATACTTACGTAAATGTGATATTGAATTTTTTATTTTTAATAAATATGCAAAGATTTCTAAAAACCTGTTTTTGCTTTGTCATTATGGGGTATTCTGTGTAGATTGATGAGGATTTTTTTGTTGATACATTTTTGGATAAGGCTGTAACTTAACAAAACGTGGAAAAAGTCAAGGGGTCTGAATACTTACCAAATGCACTGTATTCTCTGTGTGTTCTATTCACTTAGTGACCATTTAACATTTTCTGAACTGGGACCCGAAGAAAAATGGGGGGGACCATGTTTTTCAATATCAGTCAGGGAGAGGGTTTAGTATTTATTTTATTTAGTCTAGTGGAGGGTCATGTAATCGATTGCATTTCAATATTGCTTATTGTTGTAGAATAACTTGCTTATCATATCTTGAGGTGTCCCCAATACTGCCCCTCATCCACGATTCTCTGCCGTTCACGCAGTGGTCTAATGCACTGCATCTCAGTGCTAGAGGCGTTATTACAGACCCTGAAAAAGATGGCGCCGAAGAACATGGCTGACGTTTTACATTCTCCCAACCAATTGTGCAAATTTTGGGGTGTTTTCTGTAGCATATATTTTAACTTATTGTGTACATGATGTTGCTGCTACCGTCTCTTATGACCAAAAATAACTTCTGGAAAGCGATTACTCACCATGGACTGGAAGAAACGTTTTCCTTTAACGAGTCCGACAAGAAGGATTTACTGCTTTCACTGGAACCTGGAACCCAGATCCACGCCTTTTGCGTGAAGAAAAGATGTCAGAAAAGGGGACGCAGATCGGGGATCCTTCTGAGAAGTAGGAGGCGAGCGAATAAACTCTCAGTGCCTTCCATTCTCCTTGCTAACGTGCAATCGCTAGAAAATAAAATTGATGACCTATTATTAATATTATCCAACCAACAGGACATTAAAAACTGTAACATCCTGTTTCACCGTGATGTGACTGAACGAAGAAACGGACAATATAGAGCTGGCGGGATTTTCCATGCACCGATCATCATAAGATCATTCTCAACTAACTATATAAGGCCATGAGCAAAGAAGAAAATCCTAACCCAGAAGTGCCGCTCCTAGTGGCCGGGGACTTTAATGCAGGCAAATTAAATCAGTTTTACCAAATTTTTACCAGCATGTCACATGTGCAACCACGGAAAAAATTATCCTAGACAGCCTTTACTCCACACACAGAAACACATACAAAGCTCTCCCCCGCCCTCCATTTGGCAAATCTGACCACAATTCTATCCTCCTGATTCCTGCTTACAAGCAAAAACTAAAGCAGGAAGTCCCAGTGACTCGCTCAATACGGAACTGGTCAGATGACGCGGATGCTACACTACAGGACTGTTTTGCCAGCACAGACTGGAAAACGTTCTGGGATTCATCCAATGTCATTGAGGAATACACCACCTCAGTCATTGGCTTCATAAATAAGTGCATCAACAACTTTGTCCCCGTACATATCTCAAACAGAAGCCATGGATTACAGGCAACATCCGCTGCCACTTTCAAGGAGTGGGAGACTAATCCGGACACTTAAATGAATCCCGCCATGCCCTCATGCCCTCAGACGAACCATCAAACAAGCAAAGCATCATTACAGGATTAAGATTGAATCGTACTACACTGGCTCTGACGCTCGTCGGATGTCGCAGGGCTTGAAAACTACTACGGACTACAAAGGGAAACCCAGACGCAAGCAGCCCAGTGACGCGAGCCTACCAGACGAGCTTAATGCCTTTTATGCTCGCTTCGAGGCAAGCAACACTGAAGCATGCACGAGATCACCAGCTGTTCTGGATGACTGTGTGATAACGCTCTCGGTAGATAATGTGAACAAAACTTTTAAACAGGTCAACATTCACAAATCCGCTGGGCCAGATGGATTACCAGGACATGTACTCAAAGCATGGGCGGATCAACTGGCAAGTGTCTTCACTGACATTTTCAAGAGTCTGTAGTAACTACATGTTTCAGGCAGACCACCATAGTCCCTGTGCCCAAGGAAGTGAAGGTAACCTGCCTAAAAGATTACCGCCCCGTGGCACTCACGTTGGTAGCCATGAAGTGCTTTGAAATGTTGGTCATGGCTCACATCAACAGCATCCTCCCGGACACCGTAGACCCATTCCAATTCGCATACCGCCCCAACAGATCCACAGATTACGCAATCTCAATCGCACCCCACACCGCCCTTTCTCACTTGGACAAAAGGAACACCTACGTGAGAATGCTGTTCATCAACTACAGCTCAGTGTTCAACACCATAGTGCCCACAAAGCTCATCACTAAGTTAAGGACTCTGGGACACCTGCAACTGGATCCTGGACTTCCTGACGGGCCGGCCCCAAGTGGTAAGAGTAGGCAACAATACGTCTGCCACGCTGATCCTTAAAACTGGGGCCCCTCAGGGGTGTGTACTTAGTCCTCTTCTGTACTCCCTGTTCACCCACAACTGCATGGCCAAACACAACTCCAACACCATCATTAAGTTTTCTGACGACACAACAATGAAAAAATGTGTCATAACCCTTGTTTTGTCACTGTAAAGTGTGCCGGTATAGTCAGTCTTCTGATTCAGAGGTAAACAAAACAGACCCTGCTCAACTCCTACTTCAAAAAACAAGGATCCCCGACAACGATGAGCCTATAGGGAGGAGGTCAGAGAACTGGCAGTGTGGTGCCAGGACAACAACCTCACCCTCAATGTGAGCACGACAAAGGAGCTGGTCGTGGACTACAGGAAAAGGAGGGCCGAAAGGCCCCCATTAACATCGACGGGGCTGTAGTGGAGCGGGTCGATAGTTTCAAGTTCCTTGGTGTGTCAACATCACCAACGAACTATCATGGTCCAAACATACCAAGACAGTCATGAAGAGGGAACGGCAAAATATTTTCCCCCTCAGGAGACTGAAAAGATTTGTCATGGGCCCCCAGATCCTCAAAAGGTTCTACAGCTGCACCATCGAGAGCATCCTGACTGGTTGCATCACCGCCTGGTATGGCAACTGCTCGGCATCTTACCGTAAGGCGCTACAGAGGGTAGTGCACACGGCCCAGTACATCACTGGGGCAAAGCTTCCTGCCATCCAAGACCTATATAATAGGCGGTGTCAGAGGAAAGCCCATAAAATTGTCAGAGCGGTACCGGAGCGCCAAGTCTTGGACCAAAAGGCTTCTCAACAGCTTCTACCCCCAAGCCATTAGACTGCTGAACATTTCATGAAAATTGCCACCGGAGAATTTACATTGACACCACCCCCTCTTGTACACTGCTGCTACTCGCTGTTTGTTTGTTACCTATGCATTGTCACTTTGTCCCCACCTACATGTACAGATTACCTCAACGAGCCTATACCAGTGCACACTGACTCGGTGGCCCCTGTATATAGATAGCCTTGTTATTGTTATTCTTATTGTTACTCTTTATTATTACTTTATATTTTAGTCTACTTGGTAAATATTTTCTTCTTCTTGAACTGCACTGTTGGTTAAAGGCTTGTAACTAAGCATTTCACAGTAAAGTCTACACTTGTTGTAACCAATGGCTTAGCTGTGTATTTTTGATTTGTCCAAATAATTCTATATACAGTATCTGTGCGCACTGGCTATTGATGTCATGTTCAGTTTGAGAGGGAGACAATCCATTTGAGATGGACAGCGCATGGGTGCGGAAAGTAGGCTAATTTGAGAAAGCCTAATTCATTTAAACTTCTTTTCATTTTAAATTGACTTTACAGCAAGAGGGCTTGAAATAAGAGGTAGGGCTACCTGTTTGTCAGAAAAATTATAGGCTACTATCCATAGATTTAGCCTATATAATAATGATTTAACAACAATATAATGGAATGAAATCAAATAAATTTGAAAAGGATATATCCTCAATATTTTTTTTGCAAGCCATCAGGGAGTGTCACGTAAAAAAGGCAGTGCCATTTAAAGATACACCAGAAAACTACTTAAGTAGTACTTCAAATATTTTTACTTAGTTCGCTTACACCAGTGTTAATAACTTACAGTCCCTTAGCAGCTTATTAATGATATTTAGGTACAAACAAATATGACTAGAGGACAAAACAACACGTGCAGAAAGCATTATGTGAAAATGAGCCTTTTAGCCAATTATGCTGACTTTATTACTGTCCACAGCTGAATATTGTTCCTCAACACAGAGCGGCACTTAGTCCTCATTACTGGGCGATTAAGCTCTCATCCTACACAATCTGCAGGTAAATCCTGTCTGCTCTGCTAATAGCATCATACATCTGTATCGTCATCATCTCTCTCTCTCTCTCTCTCTCTCTCTCTCTCTCTCTCTCTCTCTCTCTCTCTCTCTCTCTCTCTCTCTCTCTCTCTCTCTCGCTCTCTCTCTCTCTCTTTCTCTCTCTCTCTCTCTCTCCCCTTCTCTCTCATTGGAGAATGAAGGTATTTTTCACAAATTTGCTCCGTTGTCTCTGAAGAGATTCCTATTGAAATCCAGTCTATTGTCTCCTCCACCACCGTCGTCTCTGAAGAGGTTCCTACTGAAACCCAGTCTATTGTCGCCACCACCTCTTTCAATGTTCCTTCATTCAAATCCCATGTAATACCTTCAGATTGATACACGCCTGCATAATGACACATAATTAACAAAGTCCCAGAGAGTGTGTATTTAAAATTGCTTAGACGTGAATTTGATGTGAAATGTTTAATATGAAAAGCTATTTCCTCTCTGTGTATGTGTAAGGGGCATGATTTGCATTATTAATTGATGTCCTTGTCTCAAGGCCTTGTTGATTACCAGAGGTCAAATAACAGCATCCCTGTACATAAACAAATAGAATCTTGAATGTTTTTAATGGAAATGTGTGCGTGTTTTGTGTGTGCAGCACATCTAACTGTGTACATGCTGATACGTTCGATTTCTCTAGAGTTGTATTAAACATACCTACACACAAACGCACACATCCAAACATTTTCGTTCCCTAAATTAGTCATTTTGGTTTCAGTGCTGTGGATGTGTTTATTGCCATTGTAGGAAGAATATGAGAGCTGCAGTGTTTTTAATAGTCTGCCCAGTGAGCACTCATCAATCACACAACAGAGCCAGCCCTTTCTCTCCGTCTCCCTGTCTCTCCGCAGTCAAACCCTAACTATGTTACGGCTCCCAGAAACTAACTTCAAGTTTTTAAATGTGATAAAAGTAATGTGATTTTTCGAAGTTGGGGTTCTTACAGATAGATGTGAATCGATTACATTAATTATCTCTTCTTATTATGACAAACAAATGCACTTTCCTCCAATTTCATTTATGAAGAGGCATTATAGTCTTCCAGGGTGTATTGATGCACAAGCCATGACTGAGTTATTACCATCACTGTCTCCACCCATCCTGTACCCCTCTGTATTACCCCTTTGCTATCACTAGCCAGCTACCACCTGGTTACTGCACCTTAGAGGCTGCTGCCCTATATACAGTACATAGACATGGAATCACTGGTCACTTGAATAATGGAACACTAGCCACTTTAATCATGTTTACATACTGCTTTACTCATTTCATATGTATATACTGTATTCCGTTCTACTGTATTTTAGTCAATGCTACTCCGACATTGCTCGTCCTAATATTTATATATTTCTTAATTCCATTCTTTTACTTTTAGATTTGAATTGTTGTGAATTGTTAGATACTACTGCGCTGTTGGAACAAGGAACACAAGCATTTAGCTACACCCGCAATAACATCTGCTAAATATGTGTTTGTGACCAATACCATTTGATTTGTATTTGGTATATTAGCCTACTGTGTAACATTTTACAGGAGAGGAAAACCCCAAGAAGCACTTTTGAAATGGTACTTTTAGTTATTCCTGTTGTACAGAATGCAAATATAGTGATGGGTATTTTAGGTAATGAATGGGATTTCATATGTAACATCTGCATAATGATCTCCCGCATGGTGAAAATGTCAATCTTTACCTGTTTAATCTAAATGTAATCTATGCCCTCAGGGGACCGTTTATAACTCTTCTGTGTCAAGATGAGGCTCAATATGTGTTTGAATAGTTAAATACTTCCTCAATAATTTTGCTGACATGCACCACTTAACACCAAATGCTTTGTAGACTTTAAAGGCCGTGACAGTTAATGCTACTGACAGTGTGGACACAGGGATGACAGTAGTTCTAACAAAGACAGAATACCCCCCCCCTCCCCCCACACACACACACACACAGACAAGTGACATTACGCTAGCCATCCAAGCGAGACTAAAACCTCATCATTGTTTGGATTTCCTTTATCAGTCACTCTTTGCCGCTAACAAGCCATATGGAAAGGAAATGAGATTCACTACGCGGAGCATTATGAAATACAGAGGAGACTCTCAAATGACCTCTCTGCCTGTTTTAGAATTAGGACATGGGACATGCTTCCAACACCAGTGTTAGTAGCAGTGGGAAGATTCCTCTTGGGATTTAACGTTGTTCCAGACATGTATCCTCATAAAAATTGCAATAGCACTCCTTTCTTCTTACATGACATTCATCATGTTATGTGTCATTAATATTAAAGACATGTGTATTACTTTAAATGGGGAGTTATTGAGTTATAAATAATTATTTTTTTCAAATCATTTTTAATAAATTATATTGTTGTTCATATGTTACAAGTGGCTTTGTAGCTTGATTGTCATGCAGATTTCTACTAATATGGGCAGTGTTTAAAGTCCTTCAACACTTGCAGTTAAGTCTCAGATAGACTCATCTTACATTAATGACAGTATATCTGTGCTTGATCATTGTTTTTATAAATAGACCAGACCTATTAACTAACTCTAATTATCTTACTGCCTGCTGTTTTCACTAAACATGTCTCCCCGGGCCATATTACACACACGCGCACAGGCACACGTGCACACACACATACATACGCACTCATACTTTCACACACGCTTTGATGTGTCATGACACACCCGCACCAAAATTCCTTTGCTGAAAAATTGACAGCTCCTGAAGTCACCCATAAATAACTAAGAGGCACAGATTCAGGATGAGTTTACTCTCCCCCAAACCTAACTTTAACATTTAGTTGAAGAACACAGCATCATCCTATACTGTCACGTTCTGACCATAGTTATTTTGTGTTTTCCTTGTTTTAGTGTTGGTCAGGATGTGAGCTGGGTGGGCATTCTATGTTGTGTGTTTGGTTTGTCTATTTCTATGTTTGGCCTGATATGGTTCTCAATCAGAGGCAGGTGTTAGTCATTGTCTCTGATTGGGAACCATATTTAGGTAGCCTGTTTTGTGTTGCGTTTTGTGGGTGGTTGTTCCTTGTCTTTGTGTTTTCTGCACCCGATAGGGCTGTTTTGGTTTTGCCACGTTTATTGTTTTGTAGTTTGCTCATGTTAAGTGTCTCTTATTAAAGAACCATGAACTTCAACTACGCTGCGTTTTGGTCCGCCTCTCCTTCCCAGGAAGAAAGCCGTTACACTATACATCCTATATAAATTGACAATACAGTAAGTAAGCCTGGCTATAGCTAGTCACCACAAACTAGCTACACAAACAATGACAGTGGCACTGAGGCTGACTTGATATGCATAAGCACGTACACAAATTAGATGTAGATAAGGTCAGATGAGGTGAATTGAGAAGCCAACCCCAGGGATAGTCACACTGAGATGATAGAGAGAGAGAGAGTTAGAGAGAGCAGCGCTGGGCTGGGTTAGCAACACTCTGAGTGTGATAGTTTGAGGCTGGGTTGCTCTTGGCTCCTCCCGGCATTAATAAGGCCAGGCCAAGACGAGCAGAGGGACACTGGTGACTCAACATGTGCTCCATCCGCTGATGGGCCCGTGCAAATTAAATTAATGGGTAAGGGAAATCAAGTGAGTGAGGCCGAAATCAAATTACCAATCCAGCCTCAAAAACGAATTAGTCGGGTGTCAAAGTTGTAATTGATAGCAATGCAGGAGCATGGTATTGGATCAGACAATATGATCTAGCATGCGTTTGCAACTGATGTGATTTGCTTCTCTGTTGTTCTTGATTAAATATTAAAGAAGTGTGTGTGTGTGACAGGGTGGTCCCATTGGTGTGTGGTTGCGTTTGTTTGTGGATACACAGGACAGTGCTGTAGGGGGCTTGGTTAGGGACACGGGCTGAATTCCGATCGACCGTGGGGCAGGGAAGCAGACTCAGTACGAACTTTTCCCCAGGTTGAGGCTAAACAATGGACTGGTGCCAAGTAGGCCAGGAGCAAATGGACGATCTCTTGAGTAGTAGACTATACATTTCTTTCTTGGGCTATAAATAAAGAGCTATTTCTTGTTGTGATACACACTGATTGGGATAGGTATATAGACTGAACAAACATTTAAACGCAACATGTAAAGTGTTGGTCCCATGATTCATGAGCTGAAATAAAATGTTCCAGATGCACAAAAAGCTTATTTCGTTCAAATGTTGTGCACACATTTGTTTACATCCCTGTTAGTGAGCATTTCTACTTTGCCAAGATTATCCATTCAACTGACAGGTGTGGCATATAAAGAAGCTGATTAAACAGCATGATCATTAGAAAGGTAGCCCTTGTGCTGGGGACAACAACAGGCCACTCTAAAATGTGTAGTTTTGTCACAAAGCACAATGCCAAAGATGTTTCAAGTTTTGAGGGAGCGTGCAATTGGCATGCCGACTGCAGGAATATCCACCAGAGCTGTTGCCTGATAATTAAATATCTCTACCATAAGCCTCCTCCAACGTTGTTTTAGAGAATTTGGCAGTACATCACCTCATGTTTCAGAATGATAATGCCCAGCCCCATGTCGCAAGGATCTGTACACAATTCCTGGAAGCTAAAAATGTCCAAGTTCTTCCATGGCCTGCATACTCACCAGACATGTCACCCATTGATCATGTGTGGGATGCTCTGGATCAACGTGCATGTTCCAGTTCCCTCCAATATCCAGCAACTTCCCACAGCCATTGAAGAGAAGTGGGACAACAAGGTATTTGTGACCAACAGATACGTATCTGTATTCCCAGTCATGTGGAATCCATAGTTTAGGACCTAATTCATTTATTTCAATTGACTGATTTCCTTATATGAATTGTAACTCAGTAAACATGTTCAATTGTTGCATGTTGTGTTTATAGTTTTGTTCAGTATATATCTGGTATTTATCAATTTGTGTTGACAAAATAGAGTTGTAGGGACAGTATTCCAATCTTGTTTGTTCAGCAACCCCTGTGCACTGTCAAAGGATATTAGAGACCCTTGGCTTTTGATTTGTGGAGGCTTTTATTCCAGCCAACGGATAGGATTTTATATAATGAACTGAGGTGCTTTAATAAAACATAATGATCAGCTAAAAACTGGTTGGAAATTAAGCACACTGCCGTGGCTCAGCAAAACGCATATCTCAAGGCACAGCGCTGTGTGGGTGTTTGTGTGTGTTTGTGTGTGTGTGCGTGTGTGTGTTTTGCATGTGTATCTTAAGGCACATCCACCCAGCCTGAATAAGAGATGAGAGATTTTTTTCAACTTTTGACGTTAAGTTCAGGCATTTAAAGCTCAACTGCACTTTCTGATTAGGCCTAACTTTTCATCATTGCTCTTTAAAAAATGCTAGCTGCCCTGACAGAAGGCAAATGAGAGTTGTCTTGGCGGTGTGGTTTGATGTGGATGTTTCTTGGGTGTGTCTTTGCCATTCAATCACAACAAACAAGGGCAGAAGTGAATACAGCAAGGTAAACTAAGCTGGCTTTGCTATGGAGAGAACAACATTTTGAAGTTGATGACTTCTCCCCTCCTGACGGACTCACCATCACAAGATGGTCAGCTAATTCAGTTCTATGTGTAGGCTAAAGCCTGCGCTTACAGAAGCCAGCTAGCATAACTTGGTGATAGCTGAAGCTGGCTATCCAATCTAGCTGATATTTATCTGTCAAATAAGTTATGGCAAGAGCCAGTGTCTGGAAAGTGTTTCATAATGCTTGTAACTTAGTTTCAAAGTTTCATCAAGTCATGTAAATAGATGTTACTGTGGAAACGTGGAGACAATGAACAAACATTGCCCAGCTTGTCTACAGTAGATACGTCAACAACAAAAAAAAATATGGATCTTAAGGGCGCTGTACTGCAGCGCCAGCTGCGCCACCAGAGACTGGGTTCGCGCCCAGGCTCTGTCGTAACCGGCCGCGACCGGGAGGTCCGTGGGGCGACGCACAATTGGCCTAGCGTCGTCCGGGTTAGGGAGGGTTTGGCCGGTAGGGAAATCCTTGTCTCATCGCGCACCAGCGACTCCTGTGGCGGGCCGGGCGCAGTGTGCGCTAACCAAGGTTGCCAGGTGCACAGTGTTTCCTCCGACACATTGGTGCGGCTGGCTTCCGGGTTGGATGCGCGCTGTGTTAAGAAGCAGGCCTGCATTATTTCTATACATTATTTTCAGCTTCAGGAGTGCCGTACAACTGTCCTACAAGACAGACTTTTAAAAAATAGCAATATCAGAATTCTGAAACACACATCACTAGGTTTATAAGCTTCATTCAAATACTCAAACAGGCAATAATAATGTGTTGCAACACTCCTGGAGGGCGTGTCCAGCGAGAAAGAGAGCAGGTCTAGGTGGAATAAAAACACTACATTTACAATCATTCCTATTTTACATGCTTACTTTGTAAAACAAGAAAACACCATCACGCTCCCGTCCTCCCAAGGTACGCCGGCCAGCACATTGTAAGGGGATCCCTGAATGATAGAAACAGGAAGGCTTTTATTCAAAAGGCCATGCCCTTAAAGGAAACTTTGAACTCTCCCGGCATTTTTGTGCCGGGAGAGTTCAACCAATGACTCTACGTCATTGGTTGATTGAGCCTGCTGTCTGATTAAAAAATGAATGAAGCCATGTTTATTAGCAATTACCGTGGCCTTTGTGTTTCGCCGATTGCAGGATCTTGCTAGCACAAGTAGATATGGTTGTCCTTGTTCAATGGAGCCATTGTACTCGTCTCGAAGATGTTCCTATCTTCTAGGGAATTGCAGGATAACAATGGCACTAGAGAAGAAGGCGTTGTTTGTAACTTATTTTTTGACATAATGTTGCCGCTACCATCTCTTATGACCGAACATAACTTCTGGACATCAGGACTGCGATTACTCACAACGGACTGGCATAATCCTTTTTTTCCGTTAACAAGTCTGACGATTCCAACGCGAGTTATATACTGCTTTCTCAGAAACAGGCCCAGATCCACATGATTTGAGTGAAGAGGAGGCAGAGAAAAATGGCCCAGAGGACAGGCTACTTTTTGAAAATGTGTAAGCGATTGAATAAACCTCCACTTCCTTCCATTCTGCTAGCAAACGTGCAATCTTTGGAGAATAAAATACAGTGCCTTGCGAAAGTATTCGGCCCCCTTGAACTTTGCGACCTTTTGCCACATTTCAGGCTTCAAACATAAAGATATAAAACTGTATTTTTTTGTGAAGAATCAACAACAAGTGGGACACAATCATGAAGTGGAACGACATTTATTGGATATTTCAAACTTTTTTAACAAATCAAAAACTGAAAAATTGGGCGTGCAAAATTATTCAGCCCCCTTAAGTTAATACTTTGTAGCGCCACCTTTTGATGCGATTACAGCTGTAAGTCGCTTGAGGTATGTCTCTATCAGTTTTGCACATCGCGAGACTGACATTTTTTCCCATTCCTCCTTGCAAAACAGCTCGAGCTCAGTGAGGTTGGATGGAGAGCATTTGTGAACAGCAGTTTTCAGTTCTTTCCACAGATTCTCAATTGGACTCAGGTCTGGACTTTGACTTGGCCATTCTAACACCTGGATATGTTTATTTTTGAACCATTCCATTGTAGATTTTGCTTTATGTTTTGGATCATTGTCTTGTTGGAAGACAAATCTCCGTCCCAGTCTCAGGTCTTTTGCAGACTCCATCAGGTTTTCTTCCAGAATGGTCCTGTATTTGGCTCCATCCATCTTCCCATCAATTTTAACCATCTTCCATGTCCCTGCTGAAGAAAAGCAGACCCAAACCATGATGCTGCCACCACCATATTTTACAGTGGGGATGGTGTGTTCAGCTGTGTTGCTTTTACGCCAAACATAACGTTTTGCATTGTTGCCAAAAAGCACCTTCTTCCACATGTTTGGTGTGTCTCCCAGGTGGCTTGTGGCAAACTTTAAACAACACTTTTTATGGATATCTTTAAGAAATGGCTTTCTTCTTGCCACTCTTCCATAAAGGCCAGATTTGTGCAATATACGACTGATTGTTGTCCTATGGACAGAGTCTCCCACCTCAGCTGTAGATCTCTGCAGTTCATCGAGAGTGATCATGGGCCTCTTGGCTGCATCTCTGATCAGTCTTCTCCTTGTATGAGCTGAAAGTTTAGAGGGACGGCCAGGTCTTGGTAGATTTGCAGTGGTCTGATACTCCTTCCATTTCAATATTATCGCTTGCACAGTGCTCCTTGGGATGTTTAAAGCTTGGAAAATCTTTTTGTATCCAAATCCGGCTTTAAACTTCTTCACAACAGTATCTCGGACCTGCCTGGTGTGTTCCTTGTTCTTCATGATGCTCTCTGCGCTTTTAACGGACCTCTGAGACTATCACAGTGCAGGTGCATTTATACAGAGACTTGATTACACACAGGTGGATTGTATTTATCATCATTAGTCATTTAGGTCAACATTGGATCATTCAGAGATCCTCACTGAACTTCTGGAGAGAGTTTGCTGCACTGAAAGTAAAGGGGCTAAATAATTTTGCACGCCCAATTGTTCAGTTTTTGATTTATTAAAAAAGTTTGAAATATCCAATAAATGTCGTTCCACTTCATGATTGTGTCCCACTTGTTGTTGATTCTTCACAAAAAAATACAGTTTTATATCTTTATGTTTGAAGCCTGAAATGTGGCAAAAGGTCGCAAAGTTCAAGGGGGCCGAATACTTTCGCAAGGCACTGTAGATTACCCTTCCTGCAGGCTCATCCTGACATGACCCTCCAAGCATGACAATGCCACCAGCCACACCGCTTGTCCTGTGCATGATTTCCGGCAAGACAGGAATGTCAGTGTTCTGTCATGGCCAGCGAAGATCCCGTATCTCAATCCCATTGAGCACGTCTGGGACCTGTTGGATCGGAGGGTGAGGGCTAGGGCTATTCCCCCAAGAAATGTCCGGGAACTTGCAGGTGCCTTGGTGGAGGAGTGGGGTAACATTTCACAGCAAGTACTGGCAAATCTGATGCAGTGCATGAGGAGGAGATGCACTGCAGTACTTAATGCAGCTGGTGGCCACACCAGATACTGACTGTTACTTTTGATTTTGACCCCCCTTTGTTCAGGTACACATTATTCAATTTCTGTTAGTCACATGTCTGTGGAACTTGTTCAGTTTATGTCTCAGTTGTTGAATCTTGTCTTGTTTATACAAATATTTACACATGTTAAGTTTGCTGAAAATAAAGACAGTTGACAGTGAGAGGACGTTTCATTTTTTGCTGAGTTTATAACGATGTGAAAATATTACACTTGTCTTTCAAATTTCATTATCATGTCACCGATACAGATACCGTACCTGTCAACATTTTGTCTGGTGGTGCTGGGGCTACAGAGAAGGTGCCACAAGGCTTGCTTGTGCTCTCCCATCCTTCCTGTACTCGGGCTTCTGCGGAGGGGGAGATCTTTGTTGACTATATTCTTCCTTTTCTTGAGGTAGTAATTTAGTGGTCTGTTGATATACCTTTGGCGGTGTGGGGCTGTGCTTTGGCAAAGTGGGTGGTGTTATATCCTACCTGGTCGGCCCTGTCGGGGGTAAATTTGGACGGGGCCACAATGTCTCCTGACACCTCTCTCGTCTCCAGTATCTAGGCTGCAATAGTCTATGTGTTGGGCGCCTAGGGTCAATCTGTCATATCTGGTGTAAGTCTTATCTGTTGTCCTGTGTGATCTTAGGTAATTTACCTCTAAGTCTCCCATCTCTCTTTCTCTCTCCCCTCCCAGAGGACCTGAGCCCTAGGGTCATGCCTCAGGACTACCTGGCCTGACGACTTCTAGCTGTCCCCATCCCCAGTCCAACTGGTTGTGCTGCTGATCCAGTTTCTGCTGTCCTGTCTACAGCTATAGAACCCTGACCTGTTCACCGGACGTGCTACCTTGCCCCGGACCTGCTGTTTCGACCCTCCCTCTCTCTCTCTTCCTAGGTTCCTGCCTTTCTAGGGAGTTGCTGCTAGCCACCGTGCTTCTACATCTGCATTGCTTGCTCTTTGGGGTTTTAGGCTCAGTTTCTGTATAAGCACTTTGTGACGCCTGCTGATGTTAAATGGGATTTATAAATACATTTGATTGATTTATTGAGGGTACTTGTGTCGCATGACACACTTTTATTAAGCTGTAAAAATAGTAAATGAAGAGTGAATGAAAATATTTTGGGAGGTCACTAAACCATTGCAATCACATTGCTGGACATGTTATGATACCCACCTTCGCTCCTTCTATCAGAACTCAGGATAAGACCCAGAGGAAGACAGCTAGAATCACAGATGTTTATTGACCCAAACAGGGATCAAAAAGGGGGTCAAAGACAGGTCAAGGGTAGGCAGAGATCCTCCATTCCTGGGCAGAGATCCTCCATTCCTGTCATTATTGAAAGAGATCATGATACCTCACATCTCAAAACAGGGCTACTTAATGTTAGATCACTTACTTCAAAGGTAATTATAGTCAATGAACTAATCACTGATCATAATCTTGATGTGATTGGCTTGACTGAAACATGGTTTAAGCCTGATTAATTTACTGTTTTAAATGAGGCCTCACCTCCTGGCTACACTAGTGACCATATACCCCCCCCCGTGCATCCCGCAAAGGCGGAGATGTTGCTAACATTTACGATAGCAAGTTTCAATTTATTTAAAAAAAATGACGGTTTCGTCTTTTGAGCTTCTAGTCATGAAATCTATGCAGCCTACTCAATCACTTTTTATAGCTACTGTTTACAGGCCTCCTGGGCCATATACAGCGTTCCTCATTGAGTTCCCTGAATTCCTATCAGATCATGTAGTCATAGCAGATAATATTCTAATTTTTGTTGACTTTAATATTCACATGGAAAGGTCCACAGACCCACTCCAAAAGGCTTTCGGAGCCATCATCGACTCAGTGGGTTTTGTCCAACATGTCTCTGGACCTACTCACTGTCACAGTCATACTCTGGACCTAGTTTTGTCCCATGGAATAAATGTTGTGGATCTTAATATTTTTCCTCCTAATCCTGGACTATCGGACCACCATTTTGTTACGTTTGCAATTGCAACAAATAATCTGCTCAGACCCCAACCAAGGAACATCAAAAGTTGTGCTATAAATTCACAGACAACACAAAGATTCCTCGATGTCCTTCCAGACTCCCTCTGTCTACCCAAGGACGCCAGAGGACAAAAATCAGTTAACCACCTAACTGAGGAACTCAATTTAACATTGCGCAATACCCTAGATGCAGTTGCACCCCTAAAAATGAAAAACATTTCTCATAACAAACTAGCTCCCTGGTATACAGAAAATACCCGAGCTCTGAAGCAAGCTTCCAGAAAATTGGAACGGAACTGGCGCCACACCAAACTAGAAGTCTTCCGACTAGCTTGGAAAGACAGTACCGTGCAGTATCGAAGAGCCCTTACTGCTGCTCGATCATCCTATTTTTCCAACTTAATTTAGGAAAATAAGAACAATCCTAAATTCCTTTTTGATACTGTCGCAAAGCTAACATAAAAGCAGCATTCCCCAAGAGAGGATGGCTTTCACTTATGCAGTAATAAATTAATTAACTTCTTTGAGGAAAAGATCATGATTATTAGAAAGCAAATTACGGACTCCTCTTTAAATCTGAGTATTCCTTCAAAGCTCATTGGTCCTGAGTCTGCACAACTCTGCCAGGACCTTGGATCAAGAGAGACACTCAAGTGTTTTATTACTACTGTATATCTCTTGACACAATGATGAAAATAATCATGGACTCTAAACCTTCAAGCTGCATACTGGACCGTATTCCAACTAACCTGTGCTTGGCCCTGCTATGTTGAACATAATAAACGGCTCTCTATCCACCGGATGTGTACAAAACTCACTAAAAGTGGCATTAATAAAGCCTCTCTTGAAAAAGCCAAACCTTGACCCAGAAAATATAAAAAACTATCGGCCTCTATCGAATCTTCTCAACATTTTTAGAAAAGGCTGTTGAGCAGCAACTCACTGCCTTCCTAAAGACAAACAATGTATACGCAATGTAAATGCTTCAGTCTGGTTTTACACCCCATCATAGCACTGAGACGGCACTAAAATGACCTTTTAATGGCATCAGACCGAGGCTCTGCATCTGTCCTTGTGCTCCTAGACCTTAGTGCTGCTTTTGATACCATCGACACCACATTCTTTTGGAGAGATTGGAAACCGAGATTGGTCTACGTGGACAAGTTCTGGCCTGGTTTAGATCTTTTTTTCGGAAAGATATCAGTTTGTCTCTGTGAATGGTTTGTCCTCTGACAAATCAACTGTAAATTTCGGTGTTCCTCAAGGTTCCATTTTAGGACCACTATTGTTTTCACTATATATTTTACCTCTTGGGGATGTCATTCGAAAACACAATGTTAACTTTCACTGCTATGCGGATGACACAGCTGTACATTTTAATGAAACATGGTGAAGCCCCAAAATTGCCCTCGCTAGAAGCCTGTGTTTCAGACATAAGGAAGTGGATGGCTGCAAACGTTCTACTTTTAAACAAAACAGAGATGCTTGTTCTATCTCTCAAGAAACAAAGAGATCTTCTGTTGAATCTGACAATTAATCTTAATGGTTGTACAGTCGTCTCAAATAAAACTGTGAAGGACCTCGGCGTTACTCTGGACCCTGATCTCTCTTTTGACGAACACATCAAGACTGTTTCAAGTACAGCTTTTTTCCATCTACGTAACATTGCAAAAATCAGAAACTTTCTGTCCAAAAATGATGCAGAAAAGTAATCCATGCTTTTGTTACTTCTCGGTTAGACTACTGCAATGCTCTACTTTTCGGCTACCCGGATAAAGCACTAAATAAACTTCAGTTAGTTCTAAATACGGCTGCTAGAATCCTGACTAGAACCAAAAAATGTGATCATATTACTCCAGTGCTAGCCTCCCTACACCGGCTTCCTGTCAAGGCAAGGGCTCATTTCAAGGTTTTACTGCTAACCTACGAAGCATTACATGGGCTTGCTCCTACCTATCTCTCTGATTTGGTCCTGCTGTACATGCCTACAAGTACGCTACGGTCACAAGACGCAGGCCTCCTAATTGTCCCTAGAATCTAAGCAAACAGCTGGAGGCAAGGCTTTCTCCTATAGAGCTCCATTTTTATGGAATGGTCTGCCTACCCATGTGAGAGACGCAAACTCGGTCTCAACCTTTAAGTCTTTACTGAAGACCCATCTCTTCAGTGGGTCATATGATTGAGTGTAGTCTGGCCCAGGAGTGTGAAGGTGAACGGAAAGGCTCTGGAGCAATGAACCGCCCTTGCTGTCTCTGCCTGGCCGGTTCCCCTCTTTCCACTGGGATTCTCTGCCTCTAACCCTATTACAGTGGCTGAGTCACTGGCTTACTGGTGCTCTTTCATGCCGTCCCTAGGAGGGGTGCGTCACTTGAGTGGGTTGAGTCACTGATGTGATCTTCCTGTCTGGGTTGGCGCACCCCCTTGGGTTGTGCCATGGCGGAGATCTTTGTAGGCTATACTCGGCCTTGTCTCAGGATGGTAAGTTGGTGGTTGAAGATATCCCTCTAGTGGTGTGGAGGCTGTGCTTTGGCAAAGTGGGTGGGGTTATATCCTTCCTGTTTGGCCCTGTCCGGGGGTATCATCGGATGGGGCCACAGTGTCTCCTGACCCCTCCTGTCTCAGCCTCCAGTATTTATGCTGCAGTAGTTTATGTGTCGGGGGGATAGGATCAGTTTGTTGTATCTGGAGTACCTCTCCTGTCCTATCCAGTGTCCTGTGTGAATTTAAGTATGCTCTCTCTAATTCTCTCTCTCTGAGGACTTGAGTCCTAGGACCATGCCTCAGGACTACCTGGCATAATGACTCCTTGCTGTCCCCAGTCCACCTGGCCGTGCTGCTGCTCCAGTTTCAACTGTTCTGCCTGTGATTATTATTATTTGACCATGCTGGTCATTTATGAACATTTGAACATCTTGGCCATGTTCTGTTATAATCTCCACCCGGCACAGCCAGAAGAGGACTGGCCACCCCACATAGCCTGGTTCCTCTCTAGGTTTCTTCCTACGTTTTGGCCTTTCTAGGGAGTTTTTCCTAGCCACCTTGCTTCTACACCTGCATTGCTTGCTGTTTGGGGTTTTAGGCTGGGTTTCTGTACAGCACTTTGAGATATCAGCTGATGTACGAAGGGCTATATAAATACATTTGATTTGATTTAATCCAGGGCAAAGTTAATAAGGTACAGAACGGCAGGCAGGCTCGGGGTCAGGGCATGCAGAATGGTCAGAACCGGGGAAACTAGGAAACAGGATCTTGAGAAAGCAGGAAGACGGGAAATTAAGCTGGTAAGACCTGACAAGACAAGATGAACTGGCAACAGACAAACAGAGAATGCAGGTATAAATTAACAGGGTTTAATGAGAAAGATGGGCGACACCTGGAGGGGGGTGAAGACAAGCACAAAGACAGGTACAAAGACAGGTGAAACCGATCAGGGTGTGACACCTTCTGGTAGGCCCCGGCATCCGTTCATGACCAGGAGATCAGTCTGGCACCGGACTGTGCACTTCGTCTAACATAATTTTACAGAATTCAAAAGTGCAGTGCGTGTCTTTCATAATTTGCTCAGATATACTTGGATATTTAGTGTCAGCGTTTGTTGCTGGCATGTCATGCCTAAGTTTGCTTATCTTGCCAATGAATAAGTAATTCAAGTAGTTGGCAATATCAGTGGGTTTTGTGATGAATGAGCCATCTGATTCAATGAATGATGGAGCCGAGTTTGCCTTTTTTCCCAAAATGTAATTTAAGGTGATCCAAAGCTTTTTTATTAATATCCTTTATATCAGAATTTTTTTTCATAGTATTGTTTATTTTTATTTAGTTTAGTCACATGATTTTGTAATTTGCAGTATGTAAACGCCAATCGATTGGGCTGCCAGACTTATTTGCCATTCCTTTAGCCTCATCCCTCTCTACCATACACTTCCTCATCAATCCAAGGTTCAACCGTTTTTATAGTCATTTTCATAATGGTGCATGATTATTAGTTACTGGAATAAGCAATTTCATGAATGTGTCAAGTGCAACGTCTGGCTGCTCCTCATTACATACCACAGACCAGCAAATATTAATTACATCATCTACATAAGAATCACTACAAAACATATTGTATGACCTCTTGTACACTATATTAGGCCCAGCCTTTGGAACTTTGGGTTTCCCAGATATGGCTACTATATAGTGATCACTACATCCTGTGGATTTGAATATTGCTTTAAAGCAAATTTCTGCAGCATTAGTAAAGATGTGATCAGTACATGTTGATGATTTCATTCCTGTGCTGTTTGTAACTACCCCAGTAGGTTGACTGACAACCTGAACCAGGTTGCAGGCACTGGTTACAGTTTTTAGAAAATATGGAGTGGGCATTTTGATGAAGGCCAGTCAATATTTTAATCACCCAGAAAATATACTTCTCTGTTGATATCACATACATTATCAAGCATTTCACACATATTATCCAGATACTGACTGTTAGCACTTGGTGGTCTATAGCAATACCAGCAGATATTAAATCAAAACCTGACTGCCTGTGGTAGGAACCTTAAACTGGGCTGTGGTTGGATCTTCCAGCAGGGCAATGATCCAAAGCACACCTCAAAATCTACACAAAAATGGTTCACTGACCACAGAATCAAGGTTTTGCAATGACCATTCCAGTCCCCTGACCTAAACCTGTGGGATGAGCTGAAGAGGAGAGTCCACAGGCGTGGACCTCGGAATCTGAAGGATCTGGAGAGATTCTGTATGGAAGAATGGTCTCAGATCCCTTGCCATGTGTTCTCCAACCTCATTACGCATTATAGGAGAAGACTCAGAGCTGTTATCCTGCCAAAGGGAGGTTTTACAAAGTATTGAATGAAGGGGTGCCAATAATTATGGCACACATATTTGAGAAAAAATATTTGTTTTATGATAAGAATGTATTATTTCTTTAAATTATTTTCCTTAATTAAAGGTTAGATTTTGAATGAAAGACCAAGAGGATAAACAAGGTATTCGGGATGCACAATATATCGGTGAACATATCGGTATCGGCCCAATGTTTAGTTTCACTCCGATGTGCAAAACCAATGTCAAAGCTGACTTGCATACCTATATATGCATGTACATGACGTAATGACGCAACATAACATTTCTCGCTACACGTGCAACACACCGATATATTGTGCATCCCGAATACCTTGTTTATCCTTTTAGTCTTTCATTCAAAATCAAACTGTAGTCATTTGAATTATTCTTAGCAATGATTTAGGAATTCCTAACCTAGATCACAATATCTGCTGTGTGGATCGAGCAGTCAACAAGTCGAGCAGTCATTTTAAAGAGTAAGAACATTTTAGCAAGACAATTCAAAGGCGAAATCCATTAACGGCAAGAAAATGGAATTCATTGTCCTAGACCGTTCTCTGTCGTGGGTGATGTTGGCTTTCGACAAGTCATATAACACTATTTGAAGCGTTAAATAAGCTTTTAATTTGACACGTCAAATAACACAGTTCTATTATAGAATGTTGTGTGTTCTGAATTTGCACGTGCAAGCCAAGCACCACCACTACTATCAGTAGCACTGTCGAAGCTGTACAAAAAAGTCTGCAAACAAGGAAACACCGGTCACGAATGATCTGTTTACAATATCGCTTTGGTATAAAGCATTATTTGTTCGACAGCAACTTCTGGGGTAGCTAGCTTTAGCTTGGTACCTAACTATCACCAATACAACCAGCCTGAAAACAATGACCAGTAGAAACTGCAGTCATTTTCATTATTCTTAGCAATGATTTAGGAATCCTTGTGAGTAAGTATTAGCTAGGTTGCCACTTAAAAAATAAATATCTAAAAATATCTAATCAGCTACTTAACCATGTTGCCCAAAGCTAACGTTTTAAGCAGCCAGCTAGCTTCATCTGGCTAGTGATGCTTGACAAGACCGGGTTATGTGTTGTGAAGCTAGCCACAATAACGATTAGGCACAATAGTGGAATTTGCAGGTTGTCTTCAAAATAAAAGTACCTCTTTGAAGGTGATGCAGAAGGTTACCTTAGGTGGAATCATGCCATATTTTGACTAGATAATGTTAATCAAGGTGGGAATGTGAAGCAAGGAAATGGGGTTTCAGTCTACTCGGTGACACCCACAGAACACAACTGTGAAGACTTTATGCAAATAGTAGCGTGGTAGCTCTTATTGCAGGACTGTGACTGTGTGACATCAACTTCCCAGTCAGCCTATCTTCCATGCAGTATTGTTTTTCCTCAGGAATAGTGTTCAATACACATAGGTTGACAATAAATGTGGCTCAATTCACAGTTGGTTCAGAGTCCCGCAATAAGAGCTACAACGCTAATGTTCTCTGGGTGTCACTGAGTAGACTGATACCCCATGTCATTGATCCACAATCCATAGGTAAGGCTGTACAGTGAAATAAGTATGCCCCCAATGCAATTCTAATGTATAATACATTCAGTGTGATTTCAACTGATTTTTGGCAAATTAAAAAAATATTTTCTTTTGTTGATTTTATATAACAACATTCCAACCTTGTTTAGCATGATCTATTCAATTATGGCTATTTGTATTAATTTGCATCACTGTCAATAACATATTTTTATTTTGAAGGCTAACCGCAAAGTCCACTATTGTGGCTAATCCTTATTGTGGCTCGCTTCACATAAATGGGTCCGACCACCATTAATCAAATAATGTCTTATAAATTAAGGTTAGTTAATATGAAGACACCTAGCTATATAGTTAGCTAGCTAACTGTGGTTACTGAAACAGATGATGTCGTTTTACTATGTTTTTAGGGAAGAACAGTGTTTGCATCCATGAGCTAGCTAGCTTTTTTTTATGACCAGCGCTGTGGACAACTTTACCATCATCATAGCATACGTATCGATGAATTGTTGTGACATATGAAATACGAGTGATAGTGTAATCAATGTGAAATAACTACTTAAGAAATTTATGAACGCGTTACATTATTATGTGACATACAGTCATATTCAGATCCTAATTGGTCAACAAGCTTATTTGACACGTCAAATAGTGTTATTTGACACACAAAGACCCAAATCGCATTCCATAGTATGAGAAATCCTGGTTGAGAACGAAACCACTGAACAAATTAACAATGAAACAGCACAGCACGTACTAAGTGAAAGAAATAGGTTTTGATTATGTTTTACTGGTGATGGGGACATACGTAAATGCCAACAAAATTACTTTTTGGTCAGTGTGGTGTGTGTGTGTAACCTTGATTTAACTAGGCAAGTCAGTTAAGAACAAATTCTTATTTACAATGATGGCCTACACAGGCCAAACCCAGACAAAAAGGGGCCAATTGTGCACCGCCCTATTCACGGCCAGATGTGATACAGCCTAGATTCGGACCAGGGACTGTAGTGACGCCTCTTGCACTGAGATGCAGTGCCTTAGGCACAAATTCTTATTTACAATGATGGCCTACACCGGCCAAACCCAGACAACAATGGGCCAATTGTGCACTAGAATGCTTAAAACATTTTAAATATTGGTTATTGGTATCATTTTTATTTTTGGCAAGGACAATATTGGATATCGGTATCTGCTAAAAATGTCAAATTAGTGCATCACTATAATATACATGTATAAAAGAAATTCACAGTCCGTTTTTCTCAAGGATGCCAATATTAGTTGAGGGCACTGAATCAAAACCACATAGGCCATTTTCAAAGGGATTCATTTTTTTTACAGGCCGTCGTTCTTTAATGGTTATAATAAAGGTTAAGGTTTGGATGGGGTTACAACAGAAACAACTCAACGGTTAAGTTTAGGCATTCATTCCGAAAGGTTAAGGTAAGGGTTAAGGTTTGGAATAGGGTTGAAACCAAACAAAAATGTAATAAGTGCCTAGCACTGGGTTTGAAGACGGAACCCCTTGGAGCCAGAGCTAGTGGCTTACGCGCTTCTGCCATTCCCATCCACAATGTCCTAACAATTCTACTTCATGGTAACAGCACTCACTGTTACACCTAGTGGCATTTTTTGTATTTATAATTTGTTTGTTCTTTACTCCCCTTTTTCTCCCAAATTGTTCATCTTTTCTCATCGCTGCAACTCCGCAACTGGCTCAGGAGTGGCGAAGGTGGAGTTATGTGTTTTCCAAAACATGACCCGCCTAACCGTGCTCCTTAACACCCTCCAGCTTAACCCGGAAGCCAGCCGCACCAATGTGTTGGAGGAAACACTTTTCAACTGGCGACTGGGATCAGCTCGCATACACCTGGACGGACAGTGGCCAGATTTGATGGCTTCTCCTGGGATACTGGGGACCTGGTCGAATGTTGAATATCACCTTGGATCTTGAGTGACCTAGCTGGTGTGATTTCAACACTGGCTTCTGATACACCTACTTTACACAGCAGAGGTGAGTGTGCTTGCATAGGTGTGTGCAAGTGTGGGTGTGTGTGTGTATATGTCAGCGTGTATGTGAGTGCGCATGTGTTGTGTGCTTGTGCATTTGTGTGTGTCTCTGTGTGCGTATGAACATAGGGGCGTCCTCTTTGAAGTCTGTTTACTGCAGTGGAGCATGCTAGGAACACTGGGCTGGCAATCTGTGACACCACTGACACCTGGCCTGTAAACATCGACTAAAACTCCATCTTCAAGCCTCCCGCAGGGCTGCCCTTTCTTACCTTCACAGGGCTCTGGCGGATGATACTCTGCCCCCATTGGTTACTGCCATCTTCCCCTTCTTTTGCCCCCGCTCTCTGAGTTGTCTCGAAGTTTGCCAAGATATTGTTTGAAGTGTCTATCTTAGCATTATTGTCAAATACTAGTACAAAGCATATACTCTCCTTATCCTGGATGATAGTGGTGTCTATCAAGGTTGGGGTAAATTCAACAACAGTTTAGTCAAATCCAGAGAAAGTGTATGTATTTCTGGTAAAAGCATCCCCATGTCTATATGAAGAACAAATGCATGCATTAATTTGCATTTAGTGGCTGTAAGTTGATTGATACAGTGTGGACAATACGGAGAGACAAATTATGTTGTTTCAGACTTCCTACCGAAGTACACTTGTACATGTTGACGTGTCACATCACAACTCTCACTCTGGTCCAACACTTCCGTCAACCATATGCTGTCCCTCCTTTCCCTTTGGATTCCCTTTGAGAAACAATTTACTTTTTGAACATGATTTGTCATCGGGGAGCGAGGGCTAGCTCATTAGCATATAATTCTGCTAACTCTCGGCTGTGTTTTGACACATAGCTTTCATAAGTCACCGATAAAAACCTTCGGCAGACATTTTAGATTTTTACTGTCTCTGCGCCTCCATCTGTTCTGTTTGTATCCCGTTTTATACCACGCCATCACTCACCTCCTACAAGCAATAAAGACTTCCCTTCACCGTATCGCTTCTCTGCCTGGTTGGTCCCTTTCTAATATAGTTCCATCTGAAAAAAAGGAAAAGGACAATCTTGGGAATAATATGAAGGAAGAACAGTGTTTGTTCTGTTTTGAGAGGTTTGAGGTTTGATCCACCTGTGGTCTGATCTTAAGGTTCCTGTCTCTTGATTCTTGGTGTGTTCATATAAAACATTTATGGCGACTGCCGGTTTTATAAGGCTTTAAAGAATAACAAACTTCAAAGTATCATATTCAAGATAAAAGCCTATGTCTGGAGTATAGGATTCAGATTTGATAGACGGCTTCTTCTTTTTTTTTAAACCAAGGAAGAATACACAGTATGGTATGAATATAGAGAAAGAATGATCTGGAGGAAAAAGTATAATCAAAATGTAGTTTTCTAACGTGGCTCTGATGCATATCTGGCTCAATGCATTTTGACATTTGCCTGGTGACATGGATAGACTCTGACCAGCATGCAGCTTGGAGAGATGAAGAAGAGTGATTTTTCAAGCCAACCCACAGCAAGACATTAGGAATGAGATACAATTGTTTTCCCAAATCAAAATAAATGGGTCACAAGAGGTTCTCATATCATCAAATGTGTTGGAGTCAAAAGTTAGCTGTGCAATATTGACTGTATAATGAAATCATATTTTTGCAGAGTAGATTTCAAACAATAGATTTGAAAAGATGAGGTATGCGATAAGGAGCCATGCATCAAAGCAAATATTTCTTCACTTTTGGGCACTCTAAACATTACTCCACTTACTCCACTTACTTGTATGAACTGGGTGAGTTTGTGACCAACTCTAAACATTTCATTTATTTAGAAAAAAGGGACGCAACAAAAGTATTCAGTTTTTCGAGTGAAAACTATTTACTAAACAAAAAAATGTTTGCAACATCTAACAATTTAAAAGATTTTACTGATTTATTCATTAGGCCCTAATCTATTAATTTCACATGGGAATAGAGAATATGTATCTGTTGGTCACAGAGACCTTTAAAAAAATGGGCCTCACAATAGGCCTCTGGATTTCATCACGGTATTTCTGTGCATTCAAATTGCCATTGATAAAACGCAATTGTGTTTGTTGTCTGTAGCTTATGACTGCCCATACCATAACCTCACCACCACCATGAGGAACTCTGATTACTACGTTGACATCAGCAAACCTCTCACCCACACGACGCCATACACGTGGTCTACCGTTGTGAGGCCAGTTGAACATACTGCCAAATTCTGTAAAACAACTTATGGTAGAAAAATCAACATAGAATTTTCTGGCAACAGCTCTGGTGGACATTCCTGCAGTCAGCATGCCAATTGCACTCTCCCTTAAAACTTGAGACATCTGTTGCATGGTGTTGTGTGACAAAACTGCACATTTTAGAGTGGTCTTTTACTGTCCCCAACACAAGGTGCACCTGTGTAATGATCATGCTGTTTAATCCGCTTCTTCTCCGGTGGATGGATTATCTTGGCAAAGGAGAAATTCTCACTAAAAGGGATGTAAACAAATATGTGCAAAAAAATAGAAAATGGGTGTGGGGATCTTTTTTTTCAGCTAATGAAACATGTGACCACCACTTTACATGTTGCGTATATATTTTTGCATAGGGTATATATACAGTATATTTTCGATAGCTTTTGATTTTTGCAAGCTGATTTGTGTATGACAGTTGAATCCTGGATAATGCTGTTGTTTTGAGGATACATGAGAAGATGACTGTACATTTTGTGGAAAACACTCATTGGTATTTCAATCACAGAAAACTTTCGCTTAGACAGAACTTTGTGCTGAGAAGTTTTTGTGCTTTACAAACCTGACACATGTAATGCCCCTGGACTTTTTGAAATTATTATCCCAATCACCGCCCTCACCATTCTTTCCACAAATGTGTCATATCCACTTTGTTCTACTAAACCAGACAGTTACCCTGAGTGTAGCAATTCCCTCACTCTGAACAATAAAGCAATTACTTCTTTCAACAATTTTAATCTTCGCTGGATTTCATTGTGAGAAAAACCTAGCTATACCGAACACCCCATACATTTGTGCCGGTAGAAAGCTGCCAACAATAAAGTCATTTCAACAGTTATCAATCACCAAACTTTAGGTTGCTGTGTAAAACTCCCTCTAGCCTATTTTGATAACTTGTAATTTTCTTATTCTGAAATCAAGCCACATCAACCATCGACGCTGATCGGCCGATGGGAATTAATCAAAGGTATGAGTTACATTATGAAGTAATACATCAGTCACAAATGACTCACTGTTCCCAACAGGAAACAAGCAAGTGGAAACGTAAGTACCTCCTGTAACAGGAAGTGTGTTGCAGGTAATTGTGGGAAGTTTCAGTTCTGCTAGGAGACCACATCCATTTCTCTAGAAAGTACAGTGGAATTGAGAGTGCCCACCGATCACAGGATCCTAACATGAGATAAACACACTAAAGTTGGAATGCATATTGTTGAATGGCACTGTAGAGTTGGAATAATGCGATCCCACTGTGCACAGATGTCAGATCAACGTCTAGTTTTGATTTACGTTTGATTGAGTTGTCAACTAAAGTGAAATCAAAAAATAATGTCACCCTGTTCTTGGATTTGGGTAAAAAAATTTTAAAAAAAAGCCCTTATGTTAATGACTTTTAAAAATCCAATCAGTTTTTCATGTTGATTCAACATCATCACATATATTTTGGGGGCTGAAATGATATGGAAACAATGTTGATTGAAACTCTAGGGAAATTCTACTCCCTAGACTTGACATACTGTTGTCAGTGAAAGTGTTACTGTATATTGGCGTAACACCTAGCACAACATGCCATGGCAGCTTCTGACAAACAGGAGGTAGAGAAAACACGTTATATTCTTATGAAGAGAAATATGATTATTTTTTACAAGTGCTCTTTTTTAGTATTCTCTGACCCTTTGGAACACTCTTCAGGGCCCCATTGGAACTTGGTATGGAAATAATTATTGTATTGGACTTCCAAGTACGATTAGATGGTGAGGAGAGCCAATGATATAGGGAGTACATCCATGGCAGGATAACACTGACAGAATTGGGATAAAAGCTCCACCCAGAAGTTCATTAGCAACATGAAGTCAGGCTAAGACTAAACAGACGTGTAAACTGTCATGTACTGTCATGTTGTGTCTTGTCTCTGTCCTTTCCCTTCACCCTGTCTCCCTCTGCTGGTCGTTGTTAGGTTACCTTTTCTCCCCCGCTTTCCCCCAGCTGTTCCTTGTCTCCTCTGACTACCCATTCACCCCGTTTCCCACCTGTTCCCTTTTTCCCTCTGATTAGGTCCCTATATCTCTCTCTGTTTCTGTTCCTGTCCTTGTCGGATTCTTGTTTGTTGTGTTTCATGCCTGAGCCAGACTATCGTCATGTTTGCTGTAACCTTGTCCTGTCCTGTCGGAATCTGCCGGTCTATCTGAGCCTACCTATGTTTGGTTATTAAAGAAGCTCTGTTTAAGTTAGTTCGCTTTTGGGTCCTCATTCACTCACCATAACAGAAGAATCCGACCAAGAATGGACCCAGCGACTTCGGATCCTCTCCACTCAGCCGTCGGGATCCAGGGAGCGATGCTAGGCAGACACGAGCAGGAAGTGTCTGCTGCTCGACATGCCGTTGAGACCCTGGCCACCCAAGTCTCCAACCTCACAGAACAGGTTCACCATCTCCGCCTCGATCCACCGGCCACTTCCAGGGCTTTCGAATCTCCGGAGCCCAGAATCAATAACCCGCCGTGTTACTCTGGGGAGCCCACTGAATGCCGCTCGTTCCTCACCCAGTGTGATATTGTGTTTTCTCTCCAGCCCAACACTTACTCCAGGAGCACTGCTCGTGTCGCCTACGTCATATCTCTCCTTATTGGACGGGCTCGTGAGTGGGGCACGGCAATCTGGGAGGCAAGGGCTGAGTGTACTAACCAGTATCAGGACTTTAAGGAGGAGATGATACGGGTTTTTGATCGATCTGTTTTTGGGGAGGAGGCTTCCAGGGCCCTGTCTTCCCTATGTCAAGGCAATCGATCCATAACAGACTACTCTATTGAGTTTCGCACTCTTGCTGTCTCCAGTGGCTGGAACGAGCCGGCCTTGCTCGCTCGTCTTCTGGAGGGTTTCCGCGCAGAGGTAAAGGATGAGATTCTCTCCCGGGAGGTTCCTTCCAGCGTGGATTCCTTGATTGAACTCGCTATTCGCATTGAGCGACGGGTTGATCTTCGTCACCGAGCTCGTGGAAAGGAGCTCGCGCTCTCCGTCGCCTCCCTCTCCGCATCACTACCATCTTCCTCTGCCGGCTCGGGTGCTGAGCCCATGCAGCTGGGAGGTATCCGCATCTCGACTAAGGAGAGGGAACGGAGAATCACCAACCGCCTCTGTCTCTATTGCGGTTCCGCTGGTCATTTTGTCACTTCATGTCCAGTAAAAGGCCAGAGCTCGTCAGTAAGCGGAGGGCTACTGGTGAGCGCTACTACTCCTGTCTCTCCTTCAAGATCCTGCACTACCTTGTCGGTCCATCTACGCTGGACCGGTTCGTCAGCTTCCTGCAGTGCCTTAATAGACTCTGGGGCGGAGGGCTGTTTTATGGACGAGACCTGGGCTCGGGAACATGACATTCCTCTCAGACAGTTAAAGGAGCCCACGGCCTTGTTCGCCCTGGATGGTAGTCCTCTCCCCAGGATTCAGCGTGAGACGCTACCTTTAACCCTCACTGTTTCTGGTAATCATAGTGAAACCATTTCTTTTTTAATTTTTCGTTCACCTTTTACACCTGTTGTTTTGGGCCATCCCTGGCTAGTTTGTCATAATCCTTCCATTAATTGGTCTAGTAATTCTATCCTCTCCTGGAACGTCTCTTGTCATGTGAAATGTTTAATGTCTGCTATCCCTCCTGTTTCCTCTGTCTCTTCTTCACAGGAGGAGCCTGGTGATTTGACAGGGGTGCCGGAGGAATATCACGATCTGCGCACGGTGTTCAGTCGGTCCAGGGCCACCTCTCTTCCTCCACACCGGTCGTATGATTGTAGTATTGATCTCCTTCCGGGAACCACTCCCCCCCGGGGTAGACTATACTCTCTGTCGGCTCCCGAACGTAAGGCTCTCGAAGATTATTTGTCTGTAGCTCTTGACGCCGGTACCATAGTCCCCTCCTCCTCTCCCGCCGGAGCGGGGTTTTTTTTTGTCAAGAAGAAGGACGGGTCTCTGCGCCCCTGCATAGATTATCGAGGGCTGAATGACATAACAGTGAAGAATCGTTATCCGCTTCCTCTTATGTCTTCAGCCTTCGAGATCCTGCAGGGAGCCAGGTTTTTCACTAAGTTGGACCTTCGTAACGCTTACCATCTCGTGCGCATCAGGGAGGGGGACGAGTGGAAGACGGCGTTTAACACTCCGTTAGGGCACTTTGAATACCGGGTTCTTCCTTTCGGCCTCGCTAACGCTCCAGCTGTCTTTCAGGCATTAGTCAATGATGTCCTGAGAGACATGCTGAACATCTTTGTTTTCGTTTACCTTGACGATATCCTGATTTTTTCACCGTCACTCCAGATTCATGTTCAGCACGTTCGACGTGTCCTCCAGCGCCTTTTAGAGAATTGTCTTTTTGTGAAGGCTGAGAAGTGCACTTTTCATGCCTCCTCCGTCACATTTCTCGGTTCTGTTATTTCCGCTGAAGGCATTAAGATGGATCCCGCTAAGGTCCAAGCTGTCATTGATTGGCCCGTCCCTAAGTCACGCGTCGAGCTGCAGCGCTTTCTCGGCTTCGCGAACTTCTATCGTCGTTTCATCCGTAATTTCGGTCAGGTGGCAGCTCCTCTCACAGCCCTTACTTCTGTCAAGACGTGCTTTAAGTGGTCCGTTTCCGCCCAGGGAGCTTTTGATCTCCTCAAGAATCGTTTTACATCCGCTCCTATCCTTGTTACACCTGACGTCTCTAGACAGTTCGTTGTCGAGGTTGACGCGTCAGAGGTGGGCGTGGGAGCCATCCTTTCTCAGCGCTCCCTGTCTGACGACAAGGTCCACCCATGCGCGTATTTTTCTCATCGCCTGTCGCCGTCGGAACGTAACTATGATGTGGGTAACCGCGAACTGCTCGCCATCCGGTTAGCCCTAGGCGAATGGCGACAGTGGTTGGAGGGGGCGACCGTTCCTTTTGTCGTTTGGACTGACCATAGGAACCTTGAGTACATCCGTTCTGCCAAACGACTTAATGCGCGTCAGGCGCGTTGGGCGCTGTTTTTCGCTCGTTTCGAGTTCGTGATTTCTTATCGTCCGGGCTCTAAGAACACCAAGCCTGATGCTTTGTCTCGTCTCTTCAGTTCTTCAGTAGCCTCCACTGACCCCGAGGGGATTCTCCCTGAGGGGCGTGTTGTCGGGTTGACTGTCTGGGGAATTGAGAGGCAGGTAAAACAAGCGCTCACTCACACTCCGTCGCCGCGCGCTTGTCCTAGGAACCTTCTTTTCGTTCCCGTTCCTACTCGTCTGGCCGTTCTTCAGTGGGCTCACTCTGCCAAGTTAGCCGGCCACCCTGGCGTTCGGGGTACGCTTGCTTCCATTCGCCAGCGTTTTTGGTGGCCCACCCGGGAGCATGACACGCGTCGTTTCGTGGCTGCTTGTTCGGTCTGCGCGCAGACTAAGTCCGGTAACTCTCCTCCTGCCGGCCGTCTCAGGCCGCTTCCTATTCCCTCTCGACCGTGGTCTCACATCGCCTTAGATTTTGTCACCGGACTGCCTTCGTCAGCGGGGAAGACTGTTATTCTTACGGTTGTCGATAGGTTCTCTAAGGCGGCTCATTTCATTCCCCTTGCTAAGCTTCCTTCTGCTAAAGAGACGGCACAAATCATCATCGAGAATGTTTTCAGAATTCATGGCCTTCCGTCAGACGTCGTTTCGGACAGAGGTCCGCAATTCACGTCTCAATTTTGGAGGGAGTTCTGCCGTTTGATTGGGGCTTCCGTCAGTCTCTCTTCCGGCTTTCACCCCCAGTCTAACGGTCAAGCAGAACGGGCCAATCAGACTATTGGTCGCATCTTACGCAGTCTTTCTTTTCGTAACCCTGCGTCTTGGTCAGAACAGCTCCCCTGGGCAGAATACGCCCACAACTCGCTTCCTTCGTCTGCGACCGGGCTATCTCCTTTTCAGAGTAGCCTCGGGTACCAGCCTCCGCTGTTCTCATCTCAGTTCGCCGAGTCCAGCGTCCCCTCCGCTCAGGCTTTTGTCCAACGTTGCGAGCGCACCTGGAAGAGGGTCAGGTCTGCACTTTGCCGTTATAGGACGCAGACTGTGAGGGCTGCTAATAAGCGTAGAACTAAGAGTCCTAGATATTGTCGCGGTCAGAGAGTTTGGCTCTCCACTCAGAACCTTCCCCTTAAGACGGCTTCTCGCAAGTTGACCCCGCGGTTCATTGGTCCGTTCCGTATTTCTCGGGTCATTAATCCTGTCGCAGTTCGACTTCTTCTTCCGCGATACCTTCGTCGCGTCCACCCGGTCTTCCATGTCTCCTGCATCAAGCCCGTCCTTCGCGCCCCCGCTCGTCTTCCCCCCCCCCCCCCATCCTTGTCGAGGGCGCACCCATCTACAGGGTCCGTAGAATTTTGGACATGCGTCCTCGGGGCCGTGGTCACCAGTACCTCGTAGATTGGGAGGGGTACGGTCCTGAGGAGAGGAGTTGGGTTCCCTCTCGGGACGTGCTGGACCGTGCGCTGATCGAGGATTTCCTCCGTTGCCGCCAGGTTTCCTCCTCGAGTGCGCCAGGAGGCGCTCGGTGAGTGGGGGGGTACTGTCATGTACTGTCATGTTGTGTCTTGTCTCTGTCCTTTCCCTTCACCCTGTCTCCCTCTGCTGGTCGTTGTTAGGTTACCTTTTCTCCCCCGCTTTCCCCCAGCTGTTCCTTGTCTCCTCTGACTACCCATTCACCCCGTTTCCCACCTGTTCCCTTTTTCCCTCTGATTAGGTCCCTATATCTCTCTCTGTTTCTGTTCCTGTCCTTGTCGGATTCTTGTTTGTTGTGTTTCATGCCTGAGCCAGACTATCGTCATGTTTGCTGTAACCTTGTCCTGTCGTGTCGGAATCTGCCGGTCTATCTGAGCCTACCTATGTTTGGTTATTAAAGAAGCTCTGTTTAAGTTAGTTCGCTTTTGGGTCCTCATTCACTCACCATAACATAAACAGCGAGTCACTCTTCATAAACATTGTCAATTTACAGTCGTCGTCGTCGTCGTCCCCCCCCCCCCCCAATCGGCGTTGTGTTATTTTTCAGATCTTGGGTGAATTTTAGTTTGTCCCGAGTGGGTCATGTGACGTCATACTCTACAAAAAGTTTAGAAACAGACTAGTTTTAAGAATGGATAAGCCATTTGAATAGGGCAACAAAGTCTAATTTCCACAATCAACATGAAAACCTATCCATTATTTAGAATGAAGTTGTTAATATAGTTTAGTCAAAGATATGTTGTAATGTTGTTGTAATGTTGTAATGAAGAAATCAAGCCATACGGTAGCTCAAAACGCTCTATGAAGCCCAAAAAGGTCAAAGGGTGTTGTCATCCGACCTTAACACACGCAGGTCTGTTTGTGGATAACACACAGGAGGAGGCGAGAAAGTGTCAAAGTGGTATTTGATCACACAGTGGAAGCATGAACACACATCATGTCAAATCATATCAAAGTGCTACAATAGGGTGATTAACACATGAGATAATGGAGACACAAGGAAGACACAAAGTCACACACTGAGAGTTGAGATCATTGACATTTGAGTCATAATTCACTAGATGCTGATAGCTGATTCCTGATTGAATGTACAATGTACAGGTCGTCTGTGTGGGTTAGCCTGTGTTTACTATTTACCCTAGGGAGAGATTAATGAAGAATATTGTATTGTATTTGCTTGTATTGTTTTGTATTTTAAACGACTGTTAAAGTAAGTGCCTGGTTTATCCTCCCCACACCACATTATTTTAATTGAACTCTGGGAGAAGAATGAGATCGGAGAAATTGACTGCTGAATTAAAAAAGTAATCTTGTCTAGACAAGCGGTATATTCCCCCGGCAGACCACGGGGGCTTTGTCTTTCAGGGGGTGTTTAGATGCTAAGTCAAGACATGGTAATGTGTGTGGCCCGAGCACAACTTTTCATTAAACCCTGGCCGCTCTTGTGTTTCTCCAGCGCTCAGTGCTCACATCATCAGCGCGAGACTGCCCATAGCCTGATCTCCGGGATAATTTGTTGGGTTCCCTCCACGGGATTATTGATCCCGGTGTGATGAAAGAGAGTGCCCTACAATAGTAGTCCAATTACGGGTAGAAGACCCAAGTAAAGCCAGCTAGTTTATTTTTGATCATTGTGTCAAGTATATTATAAGCATTTTGCCATTCGTCAGCAGTCATGAACATCTCCACAGCTAAAGAAGATGTAATCATTCAGCGACAGACAGACAGACACCTACTGCTATCATAAGGAATGTGAATATATCATAGACATTTGAGTGAATCCCATATAGAGCTTCATATGTAAACTGCAAATGTAATGATCAATTTGCAAAGCCAATTATTGTGTTGCACCAGAATTAGCAGGTGATAATAGATGCAGAATGTGGAGTAATGAATTGTTATTGATTATTTACTACGGTTAATGTGTTGTTAATTGATGATGCAGTAAGGTTAATGTGTTGTTAATTGATGATGCAATAAGGTTAATGTGTTGTTAATTGATGATGCAGTAAGGTTAATGTGTTGTTAATTGATGATGCAGTAAGGTTAATGTGTTGTTAATTGACCATATAGTAGGGTTCTTGTGTTGTTAATGTATCATGTAGTAGGGATACTCTGTTGCTAATTGATGATGCAGTACGGTTAATGTGTTGTTAATTGATCATGTAGTACGGTTAATACAGAGAATGGCCATCGTAGTCTGACCAAGCCCCTGGCTAATTTATTATGAGACACGGTAAGGCAGAGATGGAGAGAGGGGGAGGGGTAGATGATGCATTTCTGATAGATACCTATTATTCGCTCTGGCAGTCCTTCTGATACAAATGACAGACCTGACATGAAATTACTGCTGCACAACATAAAGGTGTTTCCCTTTCAACCTGAGTGTGTTGTCTTATGTTTGTACGTGTTTGTTTGTTTGGCCATTGTGTGTGATCTATCTCATATATTTGCTCAGGCGACCAGTGACTCACCCCACCAGGGTACTTCACAGAGTTGAGAGATAGGGCTGCATCATTTCGGCAGCCATTTCATCAGAAGAGCTTGGTGCAGGGGACTTCACTGTGTAATGACACATACGCTGGGGGAAAACACTAGCTAGCTACCAAAAAACCCTGTCTCTATGGTGATGCCATGCTAGGCCGCCAGGGCTTCTGAAGGCCAGGGCTTCTGGAGGCTCCTGAATAATGATGAAACTATGACATATGCAGGATTGTGCATTCAATGTTTTTACTACCTATCTAACTGGAAGACATGGTAAAATAACTATTTTCTGTGTGAACCATATAGATACAGAGTAGAGCCATGAAAAGTGCATTGTACACTCTAAACATGAAGGGGTTGAATCATCAAGATCATCCACCACATGAAAGGTAAAAACATATAGAGTAGATTGTATAGGTAAAGATGGAGCCAAGTAGAGCCAAGTAGAGCGAGCACTACACTTAGTGTGTTCTTATCTGTCTGTGAGGCGGCTGGAGATGTTTAAACTACAGGTCCTAAGTCAGACAGACGGTTCCACAACCCCTTTGATCACTTGTCTAACATCTTGTTTCACAGAGAGCAGATAGGGAGCTTTTTGGCTCTGTAACAAAGAACAAACAGAAAAAAATGTGATCATGATCAAATACAAATCTCAGAATCAACTATTAAAGACGAGCAGAAACCCCTGGATTCTCCAATTCCATTGAATGAACTACACAACAAAAAGGCTTGTGGGGTCGATGCGATCCTAAATGAAATTGTAAAATGTACAGAAAACAAATTCCAGATTTTCAGTAAAATTCCAAATAGCAAATTCCAGATTACACAGACCCACAAAGAATTAGAAAACAAATCCAATTCTGATAAACTCCCATATCTATTGGGTGAAATACCACAGTGTGCAATCACAGCAGCAATATGTGTGACCTGTTGCCACAAGAAAAGGGCAACCAGTGAAGAACAAAAACCATTGTAAATGCAACCTATATTTATGTTCATTTATTTTCCCTCTAGTAATTTAACTATTTGGACATTATTACAAAACTGTATATAGACATAATATGACATTTGAAATGTCTTTATTCGTTTGGAACTTTTGTGAATGTAATGTTTACTGTTCATTTTATTTTATTTTTTTCACTTTTGTTTATCTATTTCACTTGCTTTGGCAATGTAAACATTTTCCCATGCCAATAAAGTCCCTTCAATTGAAATTGAATTGAGAAAGAGAGAGAGAGAGAAAGTTGGGGGAGAAGGGTGGAAAGCGAAAGAGGAAGAGTGATTAAGAGGGAGATAGTGAGAGAGTTCATCAAGTAACCCACCTCACAAAGGTTTGGACCCACCTACTCATTCAAGGGTTTTTCTTTATTGTTACTATTTTCTACATTGTAGAATAATAGTGAAGAAATCAAAACTATGAAATAGCACATGGAATCATGTAGTAACCAAAAAAGTAGCCACCCTTTGCCTTGAAGACAGCTTTGCACACTCTTGGTGTTCTCTCAACCAGCTTCACCCTGAAATGCTTTTCCATCAATCTTGAAGGAGTTCCCACATATGCTGAGCACCTGTTGGCTGCTTTTCCTTCACGCTGCGGTCCAACTCATCCCAAACCATCTCAATTTGGTGGAGGCCAGGTCATCTGATGCAGCAGTCCATTCATCTCCTTGGACATCAGCAGAAATTTCAGAGTGACAACTAATAGTACTCGATACAACTCAAACTTTCATTAAAACACACATGCAGGGTACTCAATTAAAGCTACACTCGTTGTGAATCTAGCCAACATGTCAGATTTTTAAAATGCTTTTCGGCGAAAGCATGAGAAGCTATTATCTGATAGCATGCAACCCCCGAAATACACAAAGGGGACGTAAACAGAATAATTAGCGTAGCCGGCGCTACACAAAACGCAGAAATAAAACATAAAACATTCATTACCTTTGACGAGCTTCTTTGTTGGCACTCCTATATGTCCCATAAACATCACAATTGGGTCTTTTTTTCGATTAAATCCGTCCATGTACACCCAAAATGTCCATTTATGAAGGCCGTCTGATCCATGGAAAAGCATCGTTCCAAAATACACCGTACTTTTTTTAAATTAAAAAAGTTACCTATAAACTTTGACAAAACACTTCAAACTACTTTTGTAATACAACTTTAGGTATTAGTAAACGTTAATAATCGATCAAATTGATCACGGGGCAATCTGTATTCAATAGCAGCACGTTTTGAAATCATGGTCCACATTCTCTCTTTCATTACTTCCTGTGGAGTGGTCGACGACAGGAAGTGCCTATTCCTCATGTTACCAAGGATTAATTTAAAATCAATTGACAGTACTGGCGACATCGTGTGGAAGCTGTAGGCATTATAAACAGGGCCCTATCTATTTACCCTTGCCACAGACAATACAGAGACTGGCGGAGGGCTATTTTTTGTTTTTTTTTGTGAACAGTTTTCCTTGTTATTTTTCCTGCTAAACGCGTACTGTTATAGTCACAGACATGATATAACCAGTTTTATAAACTTCAGAGTGTTTTCTATCCACACATACTAATCATATGCATATACTATATTTCAGGCATGAGTAGCAGGACGTTGAAATGTTGCGCGATTTTTAACAAAAAGCTGCGAAAATTCGCAGCCTCTTTAACAGGTTTTAAATACTAAATAAATCACAGGCCGTATCACCTGCAAAGTTCCCCCACACCATCACACCTCCTCCTCCATGCTTCACAGTGGGAACCACACATGCGGAGATCATCCATTCACCTACTCTGTGTCTCACAAAGACATGCCTCAAATTTGGACTCAACAGATCAAATGAAAAATGTCCTACAGTCTAACAGCCCAAGCAAGTCTCATCTTATTATTGGTGTCCTTTGGTAGTGGTTCTTTGCAACAATTCGACCATGAAAGTCTGATTCATGCAGTCTCCTCTGAACAGTTGATGTTGAGTGTCACGTATACTCCCTCTAGGTCACCAGGCTGCTGATTATTATGCACTCCTGTCACCATCGTCACGTGCACCAGTGCTTCATGACACTCACCTGGACTCCATCACCTCCTTGATTACCTTCCCTATATTTGTCACTCCCCTTGGTTCTTTCCTCAGGTGGTTATTGACTCTGTTCCGTGTTAGTACATTGTTCGTGTTCCTTGTTTTCTGTTCCGTTTATTTATTAAACACTCACTCCCTGTACTTGCTTCCTGACTCTCAGTGCATTCGTTACAGAGTAAAACCTCACCAAAGGGAGTGTTTTTGTGTTGGAGGTGACGTCGGGTTCTGCTGCCGGAGCAACCGAGGATGCCTCAACCGGCTCATCAGGCTTTCACGCCTCAGCCGGTACATTGGGGTGTCAAGACTCAGTTGGTGGGTAAAGCGTCTTTTGTCGAGTTTACCGAGGATGCCTCAGCTAGCTCGTCAGGCTTTCATGCCTTAGCTAGCTCGTCAGGTTCTCAAGACTCGGTGGGCTCGGCAGGCTCCCATACCAATGCTGGCTCGCCAGGCTCTGGCACTTCTAGCTGCTCATCAGGTTCCTGTGCCTCAACGGAGGTGTCTGGTCCACTCCTGATCCACGGGATCATCCCTTTGGTCGGCGTGCTGTGGCTGGAGTAGCGCGTCGGAGAGGGGATACTGTTTCGTCTGCTCCTTCTTCGGCTCTCTAGGTTGCCGGGCTCCCATGCCCCAGACGGCTCGACAGGATCTTTTAACAAGGCACACCGGTTGATTGAAATGTGTTCCAGGTGACTACCTCATGAAGCTGGTTGAGATAATGCCAAGAGTGTGCAAAGCTGTCATCAAGGCAAAGGCTGGCTACTTTGAAAAATCAAAGATATTAACTATATTTGGATTTGTTTAACACTTTTTTTTGGTTACTACATGATTCCATATGTGTTATTTTAGAGTTTTGATGTCTTCACTATTATTCTACAATGTAGAAAATAGTAAATATAAAGAAACTCTTGAATGAGTATTTTGAATTGGTGCTGTATGTACAAAGATATGTGGACACCCCTTCAAATTAGTGGATTCAGCTATTTCAGCCACACCTGTTGCTGACAGGTGTATAAAATCGGGCACCAAGCTATGCAATTTCCATAGACAAACATTGGCAGTGACTTTCAAAGTGGCACCGTCATAAGATGCCACCTTTCCAACCAGTCAGTTCGTCAAATTTCACAAGAACTGTTCGTTGGGAGATTCATGAAATGATTCATGAAATGGGTGGCCGAGCAGTCGCAACACAATCCTAAGATCAGCATGCACAATGCCAAGTGTCGGCTGGAGTGGTGCAAAGCTCACCGCCATTGGACTCTGGAGCAGTGGAAACACAGACGAATCTGGGTTTGGCACATGCCAGGAGAACACTACCTGCCCGAATGCATAGTACCAACTGTAAAGTTTGGAGGAGGAGGAATAATGGTCTGGGGCTGTTTTTCATGGTTTGGGCCCCTTAGTTCCTGTGAAGGGAAATCTTAACACTAAAGCATACAATGACATTCTAGACAATTATGTGCTTCCAACTTTGTGACAACTGTTTTAGGAAGGCCCTTTCCTGTTCCAGCAGGACAATGTCCCCGTGCACAAAGTGTGTCCTGACCTCAACCCCATCGAACACCTTTGGGATGAATTTGAACGCGGACTGCGAGCCAGAACTAATCACCCAACATACTGTAAGTGCCTGACCTCACTACTGCTCTTGTGGCTGAATGGTAGCGAGTCCCTGTAGCAATGTTCCAACATCTAGTGAAAAACCTTCCGGGAAGAGTGGAGGCTGTTATCGCAGCAAAGGGGGGACCAACTCCATATTAATGATCATGATTTTGGAATGAGATGTTTGACGAGCAAGTATCCACATGCTTTTGGTTATTGTGGTGTACATTCCATGGGTTGGAACTAGGGTCTGTTACAGTGACCGTATTACCACCACATCAACATTTCCATAGGCTATGCAATTGCATGAGAAAAAAATAGTTTTGATTGCTTCCATTAAAATAAGGAGGATTCCATCAGCTTTCTATAGGTTAGGCCTACTATATTTATTCCTCAACTTTCCTAATATTAAGGACATTGCTTATCTTTACAACAGGAGTATAGTCTACCTGGCTGGCATTAAAATGAATAATGGGGAAAGCATCCAAATTCGCTATTCAAATGCATAGACGACATGTATTTGTTCCCGCTGCCACTGTTTAGAGACAGGCGCATGATAATGGTCCATTATAAATCAAATTTCACATTGTTTAGTAAGACAAGACTAAATCCAGAATAGTCTGATGCGTGACAATATTAGCACATCACTTAAACGATAGATCATTAATTGTGAATGATGCCCAACTTGTGCAGTAAGGCAAGAAACAGCTCATGCCTTTTTTTCCGACTTTTTCTAATCATAGTGGCACACCTGATGTAGCCTAGCCCATAGGCCTATATGTTTTAATAAGGTTCGTATGACAATTCAAGTGGCAAAATCATTTCTTAAGAGAAAGCGCATTAATGTATGTGCAGGGCCTAACTGGCATTGGCGGCGAGTAAGTTTCAAGTTTGGGGAAGATAATTTTCACCATAAAAATGCATCTTTATAGTAAAGCATTTTATGCTAAATAACATTTGTGGTTAATTGATTGCATTTTTTAAACATTTGCGCTTATTTGCTATTTGTCACATGCACCAAATACAACAGGTGTTGACCTTACAGTGAAATGATTACTTACAAGCCCTTAACCAACAATGCAGTTTTAAGAAAAACAAGTATTAAGTAAAAAATAGATAAGTAAAACATTTAAATAACAAATAGTTAAAGAACAGCAGTAAAATAACAATAGCGAGGCTATATACAGGAGGGAGGGGGGATGTAAATAGTCTGGGGTAGCCATTTGGCTTGGGGGTAGAAGCTGTTAGAAGCCATACCACCAAGCCATAAGACTCCTGAACAGCTAATCAAATGGCTACCCCAGACTATAGACTTGTCACTCCGGTACCGCTTGCCATGTGGTAGCAGAGAGAAAAGTCTATGACTAGGGTGGCTGGAGTCTTTGACCATTTTTAAGGGCCTTCCTCTGACACCGCCTGGTACAGAGGTCCTGGATGGCAGGAAGCTTGGCCCCAGTGATGTACTGAGCCATAAGCACTACCCTCTGTAGTGCCTTGCGGTCGGAGGCCGAGCAGTTGCCATACCAGGCAGTGTTGCAACCAGCTGGTGCAAGCTGTAAACCAGCTGGTGCAAGCTGTAGAACACTTTGAGGATCTACCACTGTTGTGTCGTCGGCAAACTTAATGTTGGTGTTGGAGTCGTGCCTGGCCATGCAGTCATGAGTAAACAGAGAGTACAGGAGGGGACTGAGTACGCATCCAAAAGAGGCCCCCGTGTTGAGAATCAGCGTGATGGATGTGTTGTTACCTACCCTTACTACCTGTGGGCGGCCAATCAGGAAGTCCAGCATCCAGTTGCAGAGGGAGGTGTTTATTCCCAGCGTCCTTAGCTTAGTGATGAGCTTTGATGGCACTATGGTGTTGAATGCTGAGCTGTAGTCAATGAATAGCATGCTCACATAGGTGTTCCTTTTGTCCAGGTGGGAAAGGACAGTGTGGAGTGCAATAGTGATTGCATCATCTGTGGATCTGTTGGGGCGGTATGCAAATTGGAGTGGGTCTAGAGTGGGTCTACGGAGAGCGTGATAACACAGTCGTTCGGAACAGCTGATGCTCTCATGCATGTTTCAGTGTTGCTTGCCTCGACGTGAGCATAGAAATAATTTAGCTAATCTGTTAGGCTCATATCACTGGGCAGCTCGCGGTTGTGCTTCCCTTTGTAGTCTGTAATATTTTGCAAGCCTTGCCACATGTGATGAGCATCGAAGCCGGTATACTACCATTCAATCTTAGTCCTGTATTAACGCTTTGCCTGTTTCATGGTTCGTCTGAGGGAATAGCGGGATTTCTTATAAGCGTCCGGTTTAGTCCAGCTCCTTGAAAGCGGCAGCTCTACCCTTTAGCTCAGTGCGGATGTTGCCTGTAATCCATGGCTTCTGGTTGGGGTATATACATATGGTCACTGTGGGGACGACGTCATCGATGCACTTATTGATGAAGCCAGTGACTGATGTGGTGTACTCCTCAATGCCTTCCTAAAATTCCCGGAACATTTTCCAGTCTGTGCTAGCAAAACAGTCCTGTAGTTTAGCATCTGCGTCCTCTGACTACTTCTTTACTGACCAAGTCACTGGTGCTTCCTGCTTTAGTTGTTGCTTGTAAGCAGAAATGTGGAGGATTGAATTATGGTCAGATTTGCCAAATGGAGGGCGAGGGAGAGCTTTGTACACGTCTCTGTGTGGATTAAAGGTGGATTAAAGATTATTTTTTTTTTCCTCTGGTTGCGCATCTAACATGCTGATTGAAATTCGGTAAAACGTATTTACGTTTCCCTGCATTAAAGTCCCCAGCCACTAGGAAGGCCGCCTCTGGATTAGCATTTTCCTGTTTGTATATGGCCTTATACAGCTCATTGAGTACCGACTTAGTGCCGGGAACATTGTTGTTGTAAAGTGACAAAAAATATAAATGAAAACTCTCTTGGTAAGTAGTGTGGTCTACAGCTTATCATGAAATACTCTACTTCAGGTGAGCAAAACCGCGAGACTTCCTTAATATTAGATTTCGTGCAACAGCTGTTGTTTACAAATATACACAGACCACCACCCCTTGTCTTACCGAGGCAGCTGTTCTATCTTGCCCGACGCAGCATAAATCCAGTCAGCTGTATTTTATTAATGTCTTTGTTCAGCCACGACTCGGTGAAACATAAGATATGTCCCGTTGGTAGGATATTCGTGATCGTACCTCGTCTGTTCCTTGATCTGGTCCCAAACCAACACATACAGACATGGTGTTCCTCAGTCACACACAGGCAGACGGACGGATGGACAGACAAACAGGTGTGATATTTATAATACAAGTCAGGTGGGGTAGACTTCTATCTTTGCTGATGGAGGTGTTGGTGTGTCATGTCTACCTGTGCATGTCTATATCCTATTAGCCCAGAAGTGAAACAACAGGAGACTCACTGACTTTTTTCCTGTAGCAGCTTTTGGCCTAACAGGAAGATGCTTAATTCGCTGGCACATGCGAATGGCTGCCCGGCTGCCACCTATCACAATGAATAACCTCAAACCTTAACTGGCCGCGTCCGTCCGCCCATACTGTATGTACCCCTTCACAAGTATGCAGGGAAAACATCTACCACGTCGGCAGAATAATGGGCCTCCGTGCACACCACTCGGCAGAAATGAAATTAGTAATCTAGGACAAAAATTAAAAATGCATTTCCTCCGAACAGCATTCTGAGAGATGAGCAAGTCGGGCTGGATTGTCTCAGTGCAACAGTGCCATTTGTAAACTCTGGCATGAATTATTAACAGAGAGACTTTGCACATAGTATGGAATAGTGAATAGCACAATTGTCTATGAGGTCATAGTTTATAATTGAAATAATTACAGAGTACGCTATGATTGCCATCATGCATTTCTGAAAAATGAGGATTTTTTTCATGTTGGAAATTACTTCACTATTTTATTCAGATAACAGACCAAAGCAGGGTGAAATACTGTCTACGGTACTGTGTATACTGTATACCCTCCATTGTAATCACTGTTATCTCGATATAATCACTGGCAACAAAAATGAACAACATGAAACAAACTTCTTGACGTAAAACTCTACCTGACTCACCATAGATTGGACGTCAACATACGGTTTCAGAAAGGCAATGTGCTGCCTCTGCATTCCTGACCATATGTATGGCATTGTGTATACGAATTGCCAGCGAATAGGCTATAGTGGCCATATGCCACCAAGTTATAGTGCTGTTTTTTCATCCTAGAAGCAGTCATTTAGATGCAGCTGTATCATTTACATATCGGCATGTCAGACAAATTGTTAATTACATCTGTTTTGGGACTTGAGCTCGTACATCAAATTCACTGCATCTTTCTCTGCTGGGACTGTAACGTTACACTGTCAATTTTCAATGAATATGGCGAGGCAATGGAGTTTGCTGGTTGGGGTTTGCTGAGAACAATCAGTTGCTCAATGTACAGAATCAAAAATAACTAAATTATGTATGGATTTACAGTAAAATAGCATAGATCTGATTTTCAGATGTTACAAACACTGTCTCTATAAGGACACAGAGAATGTTGAGATTTGAATGTTCCAATTTAAACTAACAAACACGACACTGGATAAAGGTGAAAGATGGAGGGAGTTATAGTAATAACAAGACACTGGATAAAGGTGAACGATAGAGGGAGTTATAGTAATAACAAGACACTGGATAAAGGTGAAAGATAGAGGGAGTTATAGTAATAACAAGACACTGGATAAAGGTGAAAGATAGATGGATTTATAGTAATAACAAGACACTGGATAAAGGTGAAAGATAGAGGGAGTTATAGTAATAACAAGACACTGTATAAAGGTGAAAGATAGAGGGAGTTATAGTAATAACAAGACACTGTATAAAGGTGAAAGATAGAGGGAGTTATAGTAATAACAAGACACTGTATAAAGGTGAAAGATAGAGGGAGTTATAGTAATAACAAGACACTGTATAAAGGTGAAAGATAGAGGGAGTTATAGTAATAACAAGACACTGTATAAAGGTGAAAGATAGAGGGAGTTATAGTAATAACAAGACACTGTATAAAGGTGAAAGATAGAGGGAGTTATAGTAATAACAAGACACTGTAGACCTATTGTCTTTCTTCCTTTCGTTCTTTTTTTTCTTTTACACAAAAGCCCTTTGACCCCATCTCTTTCCGGCAGTGGTAGTACCATCTCTCTCTCCATTGGTATTCAGGCACGGTTTGATGATCTGGAGAGAGGAACACCAGCAACACTACTCTCATAACTCCCTATTAAAATGCAGACAAAGTGCAGACCATAAAATCTGCCCCAATCATATCTAATCCATTACGCACAAGTGAAAAAAAATGCACAAATAGCCCTTTATTGCCGCCCGAGAATATCTGATATAAAATGTACACATTAATATTTAAATCATTCGCACATGAATCGGCCATTAAATTGTGCTCTGTGCCGTTTACAAGGACCTGCAAGTCGTGTTCTTACGAGAGGCACAAAGAGATAATGACAGTCGACAGGTCAGGATTTTATGTTGCGTAACTCCGGAACTACATTTTAAAAAGGACATTCAGAGTTTTTCATTTCGTAATCAATGTTTTTCTTTTCACTCAAAAATAGATCCCCCCCCCTCCCTCTATTGATTCAAGCATGATTAAAAATGGATTGGCACTTAAGTCCGGTGTCAGGGGCTGTAGACTCGCTATGGCGTCTCAGAAGTTGTTTTTTTTTACCTTGGAGTATTAACTGCAATAAAAGTAGATTGCTCAGGAGCTGGCCAGGAGCCTCCGAGGGCCAAAGGTCCAGTTCATAGAGGAAGAGCAAAGGAAAATAAGCAATTTATCTCTGAAAAAACATACCGTGGCACCAGCCCAGAAAAACAACCACTGAGCCTTCCTCTTATAGTTTCTACACTGGTGTCAGAAAGTCTCTGTTGTAGTGTGTGTTTGTGTGTGACAATATTAAAGAGATAGTTCAGCACTCAAATGTCAGATAACATTTGTTTTCAAAATTGCAGTCTAATGGCCTCAGTCCCAAATGATTGTGAAAGATTGTTGTCATTGCTACTGGACAAAAGTGCAGCAATAAGGTTGGCCAGAGAAAATGTAATCGCAGAGGTCATGCATAGGGTGTTGAGTGTGGGTGGTATGCGCTTTGTCCTCGGGGCATGGGGTCGCAGGGGTGTGTGTGTGTCTGTGGCTGTGTGTGTGAGTGTGTTGCCCAGGGCAAAGGTTGTATGAGGTGTCATGGGAAGGCTGCGGTGTGTGACAGTTCAGCATGACTAGGAGCCTGCAGGGTTCACACACACTCACACTACCGGGAAGGTTAGACACAGGGTGTTGACCTAAGGACAACACGAGGTAACTACTGCGTAAGGTTAAAGATGAAGTTATCACTAACAACGCTGCGCATGTGAAGGTTATCCACACAGTTATCACCAAGTATCATGACAGTCTGTGTGTGTGTGCTTGTGTGTGCTTGTGTGTGTGTGTGTGTGTGTGTGTGTGTGTGTGTGTGTGTGTGTGTGTGTGTGTGTGTGTGTGTGTGTGTGTGTGTGTGTGTGTGTGTGTGCCTGCATGTGTGTGTGTGCCTGCATGTGTGTGTGCATAGTTTTTTGTATGTCTGTGTGTGGGGCAGAAGCCACGGGCCTTTATGAAAACATTGAGAGTCATGTACCTACCAGCCCAGTGCATTAGCCTGACACAAACAGAGTGCCACTAAAATTACTGGACACGTCTCTATTGACACACATTCAGACAGGGCTTCTCATGGCCCAGGGCGTCGCATAACATAGTCTCGCGAGAGGGCGGAAGAGTGGAAAGTGTGTAGAAACCCTTGGAGGGAAACAGAGGGACAACAATGAACTCATCCGCAGGAACTGTCATAGCCCCAAAGTGATGGACAACCCTCACAGCCGTCTCCTTACTTCATCAGCGGTCAGACTGACACTTCCACTGAAACATTCAACGTTCGACTGGAATAAACTGCATCTTATCATACAGATCTCCATACACATTTTCTGCTCTTTGTAAATTATGTTTAACAAGATCCCCCACTGCATTAGTAGACTTACAGGGGCAACGTGAACAAAAGTTATCCAAAGTTGTTATGGAGTTTCTTGGACATATACCTGTGTCAGTGAAGCAGAAAGCTCATGTATCTCACTGTACAGCTCTACAGCAATGCTAACTAGGCCCAGACCCAGGCCACTTGTCTCTGAAGAGGCAGGCTGGTGTTGTTGGAGTCTGGGTCTGGACTCAGGAACATGAGGGGAGCTGACACTCTGCAGAAGGGGAGACACACTGTGATGCCTGGCTGCCTGGGCCATGTCTCCCGATAGCTACTAGACATGGAGAGGAGGAGTGTGTAGGGGTGGAGGGTGTGAGTGTGCATGTGTGCGTGCGTGCATGTGTGTGTGAGAGAGAGAGAGAGAGAGAGAGAGAGAGAGAGAGAGAGAGAAAAAAGTGAAGGAGAGAGAGAGTCTACATTTCGTTTTAAGAAGCAGCTCATTCTCAGTCTGCCCACCACACACACTTATGCAAAGCAGAGAAATCCCTTATCTCTGAGCTGGTTCAAGGTCTGCTGCTGTTGATGACAGTTGATGACAATCCCTCAGAGACCGGGAGAATATCACCTGTGACTGTGAGAGTAAGGAAGTGAGAGAGAGGAGTTGGATGACTGAAGAAACCTACCAAGACAACATTACTTTTTTAGGATCAAGGAATGGATTTTTCCATTGATTGGTGCACGTAATAAGTCAATTAATCACTGTGGTAATCAGACATGCTGGCACTCTACTTAATTCATGTGTGTGTGTGTGTGTGTGTGTGTGTGTGTGTGTGTGTGTGTGTGTGTGTGTGTGTGTGTGTGTGTGTGTGTGTGTGTGTGTGTGTGTGTGTGTGTGTGTGTGTGTGTGTGTGTGTGTGTGTGTGTGTGTGTGTGTGCGTAAATGCTTGCGTGGGTACTGTGCTCAAAGTGTATGCGAGCATGCAAGTGTGTTTTTGTGTGTTAGCGCACTGTTGCCCTCACGACCACAAACTAATTTCAGTCAGTTGGTCTTCAGTGCCTTCCCCCTGGTAATCCTATGAGTGTGTTTAAAAATCCAACACATCCCGAATAAAATAACAACACAGAGCTATAGGGAATCAGCAGGTATCAATCCTAAAACAATTACCAATGAACGACCGGTGCCTTTTACCCACCCAAACCCCAGCCCTGCAGAAACACACACAAAATTATGGACCACACTACTGTACAGATCTCCCTATATGCATTGCAGTGGACTGAAATATACATGGTAATTTAGCATGGCTGTCGAGAGCATTTCCCCTGCATTATACTTGAGTAATATCATTTGTAAGATTTCATAGAGAAGAAGGAATCGATGCGCTTTAGTTGGCAAGGTTTGACAATGTATTCTCAAGGTTTGGATAAAGAATTGAGCGAATGTGAGAAAAATGCTAATTAAAGTGAAGCCTTGCCCAAACCCTCCCTTTGAGGACATAATCAAACTCACAGGGTTGATATTAGTGTTTGGAGTAAAAGTGGAACCTCAACTTTATTCACTTCTATTGTTACATTGTTAATGCTGTGTGTTAAATTACCGAGAATAGAGGGTGCCTGGTAGGATGTACAGTGCATTCAGAAATAGTTCGAACCCATTGACTTTTTCCACATTTTGTTACGTTACAGCCTTATTCTAAAACGGTTTAATTAAAAAATGTTCCTCATCAATCTACACACAATGCCCCATAATGACAAAGCGAAAACGGTTGGAATCAAATTTGTACTCATCAGACCAAAGGACGGATTTCCACCGGTCTAATGTCCATTGCCCATGTTTCTTGGCCCAAACAGTCTTTTCTTATTATTGATGTCCTTTAGTAGTGGTTTCTTTGCAGCAATTCGACCATGAAGGCTTGATTCACACAGTGTCCTCGGAACAGTTGATGTTGAGATGTGTCTTCTACTTGAAATCTGTGAAACATTTATTTGGGTTGCAATCTGCGGTGCAGTTAACTCTAATGAATTTAACCTCTGCAGCAGAGGTAACTCTGGCTCTTCCTTTCTGAGGCAGTCCTCATGCGAGCCAGTTTCATAATTGCGATTGATGGTTTTTGCGACTGCACTTGAAGAAACTTTCAAAGTTCTTGAAATTTTACGGATTGACTGACCTTCATGTCTTAAAGTAATGATGGACTGTTGTTTCTCTTTGATTATTTGAGCTCTTCTTGCCATAATATGGACTTGGTCTTTTACCAAATAGTGCTATCTTCTGTACACCACCCCTACCTTGTCACAACACAACTGATTGGCTCATTAAGAAGAAAAGACATTCATCAAATTAACTTTTAACAAGGCACACCTGTTAATTGAAATGCATTCCAGGTGAGTAGCTCATGATTGAAACTCATTCCAGGTGACTACCTCATGAAGCTGGTTGAGAGAATGCCAAGAGTGTTCAAAGCTGTCAATTAACACTTTTATGGTTACTCCGTGATTGCATATGTATTATTTCGTAGTTTTGATGTCTTTACTGTCTTAGTGAAAATAGTAAAAAATAAAAAATAAACTTGAATGAGTAGGTGTGTCCAAACTGTTGACTGCTAGTGTATGTAAATATGATATTTATGGGTGGTTTTAAAAACATTGGAAGTCGAAGTTTAAATACACCTTAGCCAAATACATGACATTTAATCTTAGTAGAAATCCCCCCGTCTTAGATCAGTTAGGATCCCCACTTTATTTTAAGAATGTGAAATGTCAGAATAATAGTAGAGAGAATGATTTATTTCAGCTTTGATTTCTTTCATCACATTCCAAGAGGGTCAGAAGTTTACATACACTCAATTAGTATTTGGTATGATTGCCTGAATGTTGGCCCATTCCTCCTGACAGCTGGTGTAACTGAGTCAGATTTGTAGGCCTTCTTGCTCGCACAAGCTTTTTCAGTTCTGCCCACACATTTTCTATAGGTATTGAGGTCAGGGCATTGTGATGGCCACTCCAATACCTTGACTTTGTTGTCCTTAAGCCATTTTTCCACAACTTTGGAAGTATGCTTGGGGTCATTGTCCATTTGGATAACCCATTTGCGACTGACTGATGTCTTGAGATGTTGCTTTAATATATCCACATAATTGTCCTGCCTCATGATGCCATCTATTTTGTGAAGTGCACCAGTCCCTTCTGCAGCAAAGCACCCCCACAACATGATGTTGCCACCCTTGTGCTTCACGGTTGGGATGATGTTCTTTGGCTTGCAAGTCTCCCCCTTTTTGGTCGTTATGGTCATTATGGCCAAAGAGTTCTATTTTTGTTTCATCAGACCAGAGGACGTTTCTCCAAAAAGTACGATCTTTGTCCTCATATGCAGTTGCAAACCGTAGTCTGGCTTTTTTATGGCGGTTTTGGAGCAGTGACTTCTTCCATGCTAAGCAGCCTTTCAGGTTATGTCGATATAGGACTCATTTTACTCTGGATATAGACACTTTTGTACCTGTTTCCTCCAACATCTTCACAAGGTCCTTTGCTGTTGTTCTGGGATTGATTTGCACTTTTTGCACCAAAGTACGTTCATCTCTAGGAGACAGAACCCTTCCCGAGTGGTATGACGGCTGCGTGGTCCCATGGTGTTTATACTTGCGTAGTATTGTTTGTACAGAAGAAAGAGTTGCCTTCAGGCATTTGGAAATTGCTCCCATGGATGAACCAGACTTGTGGAGGTCTACTTTTTTTTCTGAGGTCTTGGCTGATTTCTTTATACATTCCCATGATGTCAAGCAAAGAGTCAGAGAGTTTGAAGTTAGGCCTTGAAATACATCCACAATTGACTCAAATGATGTTCATTGGCCTATCAGAAGCTTCTAAAGTCATAACATAATTTTCTGGAATGTTCCAAGCTGTTTAAAGGCACAGTCAACTTAGCGTATGTAAACGTCTGACCCACTGGAATTGTGATACAGTGAATTATAAGTGAAATAATCTGTCTGTTAACAATTGTTGGAAAAAAATACTTGTGTCATGCACACAGTAGATGTCCTAACCGACTTGCCAAATCTATAGTTTGATAACAAGAAATGTGTGTTGTGGTTGAAAAACAAGTTTTAAGGGATCCAAACTAAGTGTTGGCAAGCATATAAGTGTTGGCAAGCATATATACATGCAAAAAATGTCTAAAAAAATGTCTAAAAAAACTGTTTTTGCTTTGTCATTAGAGGGTATTGTGTGTAGATTGATGAGGGGAAAAAACAATTTAATCAATTTTATAAAAAGGCTGTAATGTAACAAAATGTGGAAAAAGTCAAGGGGTCTGAATAATTTCTGAATGAAATAAAATCAAATACATAAAATGTATTTGTCACATGCGCCGAATACAACAGTGAAATGCATACTTACACGCCCTTAACCAACAACGCTTCAAGAAGATCTAAGAAAAGTAATGGATATGTAAAAAATAGGAATAAAATGTAACAAATAATTAAAGAGCAGCAGTAAAATAACAATCGCGAGCCTTTGTACATGGGGTACCGATACAGAGTCAATGTGCGGGAGCACCGCTTAGTCGAGGTATTATGTACATGTAGGCAGAGGTAAAGTGACTATGCATAAATAATAAACAGAGAGTAGCAGCAGCGTAAAAGAGGGGTCTAGGTAGCCCTTTGATTAGCTGTTCAGGAGTCTTTTAGCTTGGGGGTAGAAGCTGTTAAGAAGCCTTTTGGACCTAGACTTGGCACTCCGGTAGCGCTGGAAGCACTACCCTCTATAGTGCCTTGCGGTTGGAGGCCGAGCAGTTGCCATACCAGGCAGTGATGCAAGCAGTCAGGATGCTCTCGATGGTGCAGCTGTAGAACCTTTTGAGGATCTGAGGACCCATGCCAAAACCATTCAGTCTCCTGAGGGGGAATAGGCTTTGTCATGCCCTCTTCACAGGTATCTTAGTGGGTTTGGACCATGATAGTTTGTGGACACCAAGGAATTTGAAGCTCTCAAGCTGCTCCACTACAGCCCCATTGATGAGAAAGGGGCGTGCTCGGTCCTCGTTTTCCTGTAGTCCACAATCATTTCCTTTCTCTTGATCAAGTTGAGGGAGAGGTTGTTGTCCTGGCACCACACGGCCAGGTCTCTGACCTCCTCCCAGAACGCTGTCTCATCGTTGTTGGTGATCAGGCCTACCAGTACTGTGTCATCGGCAAACTTGATGATTGTGTTGATGTCGTTTCTGGCAGTGGCATGATTGAACAGGGAGTACAGGAGGAGATTGAGCATGCACACCTGATGGGCCCCCGTGTTGACGATAAGCATGGCAGATGTGTTCTTACCTACCCTTACCAACTGGGGCCAGCCCATCAGGAAGTCCAGGATCCATTTGCAGAGGGTGGTGTTTAGTCCCAGGGTTCTTAGCTTAGTGATGTGCTTTGAGGACACTATGGTGTTGAACGCTGAGCTGTAGTCAATGAATAGCATTCTCACATAGGTGTTCCTTCTGTCCAGGTGAGAAAGGGCAGTGTTGAGTGTAATATAGATTGCATCATCTGTGGATCTGTCGGGGCCATATGCAAATTGGAGTCAGTCTAGGTTTTATGGGATAATGGTGTTAAAGTGAGCAATGACCAGCCTTTTTCAGTGAAGACACTTGCCAATTGGTCAGTTCATGCTCGGAGTACACGTCCTGGCAATCCATCTGGCCCTGCGGCCTAGTGAATGTTGAATGTCTTACTCACATCAGCTATGGAGAAAGTGATCACACAGTCATCCGGAACAGCTGATGCTCTCATGCATGTTTCAGTGTTACTTGCCTTGAAGCGAGCATCAAAGTAATTTAGCTCGTCTGGTAGGCTCGTGTCACTGGGCAGCTCGTGGCTGTGCTTCCCTTTGTAGTCTGTAATAGTTTGCAAGCCCTGCCACATCTGACGAGCATTGGACCCAGTGTAGTACGATTAAATCTTAGTACTGTGTTGACACTTTGCTGTATTGACACTTTTTTCGTCGGAGGGCATAGCGGAATTTCTTATAAGGATGGCGTATGGTCAATGTGGGGATGATGTCATCGATGCACTTATTGATGAAGCCAGTGACTGATGTGGTGTACTCCTCAATGACATCGGAAGAATCCCGGAACATATTCCAATTAGTGCTAGCAAAACAGTCCTGTAGCTTAGCAACTTCTTCATCTGACCCCTTTCTTATTGACTGAGTCACTGGTGCTTCCTTCTTTAGTTTTTGCTTGTAAGCAGGTATCAGGAGGGTAGAATTATTGTCAGATTTGCCAAATGGAGGGCGAGGGAGAGCTTTGTACACGTCTCTGTGTGTGGCGTAAAGTTGGTCTAGAGTTGCACATTTAACATGCATTAAGACCCTGGCCACTAAGAGCGCCACCTCTGGATGAGCGTTTTCCTGTTTGCTTATGGCCGTATTCAGCTCATTGAGTGCGGTCTTAGTGCCAGCATCGGTCTGTGGTGGTAAATAGACAGCTACACGAATATAGATGAAAACTCTGTCGGTAAATAGTTTGGTCTACAGATTATCATGAGATACTCTACCTCAGGTCGAGCAAAACCTTGAGATTTCCTTAGATTTCGTGCACCAGCTGTTTTTTAACAAATATATATAGACCGACACCCCTTGTCTTTCCAGAGGCAGCTGTTCTATCCTGCCGAAAAAGCTTAAAAGCCGCCAACTGTATGTTTTTCATGTGGTCGCTCAGCCACAAAAATATTAAATGTTTTAATGTCCTGTTGGTAGGATATACATGCTCGTAGCTCGTCTATTTTATTATCCAATGATTGTTTGTTAGCTAATAGGACCGATGGTAAAGGCAGATTACCCACTCGTCATCGTATCCTTACAAGGCACCCCGAACTTCGTCCCCGATACCTCCGTCTATTTCTCCTGCGAATGACGGGGATGAGGGCCTTGTCGGGCGTCTGAAGTAAATCCTTCCCGTCCTACTCATTAAAGAAAAGTATTCATCCCGTACGGGATGAGTGATTGCTGTCCTGATATCTAGAAGCTCTTTTTGGTCGTAAGACACGGTGGCAGAAACATTATGTACAAAATGAAGTTACAAATAACGCAAAAAAACACACACATTAGCACATTTGGTTAGGAGATCATAAAATGGCAGCCATCTCCTCTGGCACCATTATCACAATGTATTTGTAGTGTATTAGAAGTGGTTGATTTAGTTCTGAATGTTTAAACGGGCAATCTGCAATTTATCCAGGGGCATTTTCTCCAGCCCCATTCCTCAGCTTTCTATTGACCCATTGGCGTATTGTTATTGTTTGAACTACTGATTGCCCCTTTAACTGTGAAAAATGTATATCGGAAATGTACAGTAAATGTTATGTATATTTATTTAGTGTTTCATATGATACATCAAACATCATTCAAGACAACTTCACATATTAAAATAATAACAAAATAATTAAACTACGTTAAAATGCACGCAAACAACACCTGCTTCAAAACGTCATAACATAAGGAGACTTGGACGATACAACTAGAACTCTACACAGCTGTGTCTTACTACACAGTCGATCACTGGAAACCTTTTTTTGGATTATTCCATAGCTGAATACTGTAAAACAAAATAAATAACTATTCGTGTTTCTGATATGTTTTGAATAAAGAAACGGGAAACGACTTTCATCTTGATTTTGGATGTTTGATGTCAAGGGTAGCATCCATGTTTCATATTCATTCTGTTGTATTCCTGTCATCTTCCTTGTTCCAGATTATCCCTTCTGAAATGGTTTCGGTTTGTGACTTTTTGATGAATTAATTACACAAGACTTTTCCAGGTAAATTTATTGACATGAACATCACAGCAATAATTTACATGCAAATTGATGGAAAACTTTAAATCAATAGGTACAGTAATAGTGTATTAATTAACTATAAAGGAGGTGATGCAAGCATGGTGCAACAACTGACGCAGAAACATTTGCTTCCAGTGAGGAAGTTTATATAAACCATTTTGAGAAATATGGCCTCTGATATTCCCTATCTTTATAGTTGAAATAATTGCAAATGAGTTTTATTGTAGGCATGCTCTCTCACTGTATTTCATACTCAGGCCAGATACTTGGATACTAGTTCTGGTTGACTAAGTTCCTACATCTATTGATTTACAGACGTTTTCTTCACAGATTTGATTTCTGTTCACGGAGTGGCTAGAGTCAAAACACTGCTTCAACAACATGTACGTTTCCATCCACAAGGAACATGGACTGACATGAGATGGACAGCATTACTTCTTTTTACAGTAATGTAATGCGTGTGAATCCCTGTGAGGAATAGTGAAATAGGGGAGATCACAAATACTCACATCAGAGACTGTGTAGGTTTGTGGGGTTGAGTAGATAGTGAAGCTAACCAAGGACTATAAATCATTGAGGTGTGATGGAGATGAAAATGAAAATGGCAACAATATGTTTTATAGAAGCTAAGCTGAGGTTCAAGCCTTTATTGCGCGTGAGTGTTTGAGAGAGAGAGTCTATTCAGAGAGAGAGAGAGAGTCTGTTTGCATGTATGTATGTGTGTTTGTGAGGGTCAGGGCAAGGTGGGGTGGAGGGGAGGCAGTGTGTGTTTGTGTGGGGGGGGGCTCTGGGGACCTGCTATATTAGAGACACAAGCTGATGAGTGAGGAGGAAGGGGGAGGCGGGGGGGTATGGGGAGGGGCCATGAGGTCAGAGTCGGTGAGAGTGAGTTTAATCTGATGGGAGTTCTTCCAGGCAGACCAGCTGGAGAGCCATGCAGAGACACAGCAGTGATAGACAGAAATCATTTGCCCTACAAGAATTAGCCAAAGAGAGAGAGCACGAGAGAGAGAGACACAGACAGACACAGACAGACAGACAGACAGACAGACAGACAGACAGACAGACAGACAGACAGACAGACAGACAGACAGACAGACATGGAAATGAAACAAGCTCAACATCTTCATTAAAGTCCAAAGGGATATAATGTATTTAATGTCTCCTTTCATTGGAAGATGTGTGTGCATGAACATCACACACTCTCTATAATGAACTAAGATATTATTCAACAAAATGTTAGAACCTAGGTATTTAAGCAAGTGGCATCACATGCAGAGTGCAAATGGTTAACGGCACAGTTTTCTTTGTGCAGGTAAACCGTGGAGAAGACCGTGACACATATTCCTTGGTCATTAGCTTCATTGTGGTCACAAGAATGGTGCAACTGAAAGATATCATTAGAGGTAATGTTTGGATGGAAGCTAGAGAATAACTAATTGTTATAGGTGAATGCTAATATCCTGTAGTTGCTTTTGTCCATTCATTCTGCTATTTGAAATAGAAGTGGGCCAATTATTGGGTCATTCCATGGCTGAAATTGTAAAGGTGACCACTGTAAACTAACTTGAATCTTCCCTCTATATAAAATCCATAGGTACCTGAATAGAGATGTGATTATTCTGTCCTAAAGCATTTTTCCATATTTCTGAGAAGTGTGTTACACTGTATTGTTTAAACAATTATTGTCAGGAGAAACTACAAGGCCATGTGTGTGTTTGTGAGAGACAGCGTATGCCAGAGGTATGAACAGGATGTTGTGTTTTTTTCAAACCCTTGATGTTCCACACAACTACTCCAACACTGAGTAGAGAGAGAGAGAGAGAGAGAGAGAGAGAGACAGAGAAACAGAGAGACAGAGACAGAGAAACAGAGCGACAGAGACAGAGAAACAGAGAGACAGAGAGACAGAGAGAAAGAGATAGAGCTGTTGCTTTGGGCCTCACAAATGACCTAGATACCAGGGTGTGCATTTCATTTACCTCACATATCATATCACAACATCCAAGTGTACCTCACTACCCCAGTCTTACAGATCCATATGGTAACCAGCATGAAACTGGAACACACTGTTATTGCACAAAAGCACCCTACAGGTTGCTTAGACCTATATAATTCACACACATATAAGAACTGTACATATGTATTCACACGGACACACAAACACTAACATGCACAGAAATGCACACACACACACACACACACACACACACACACACACACACACACTCACACCATGTCCCTCTGCTGATCTATATTCCTTGGTAAGAATCCTCTGTCATCCGAGGATAAATGTAATGTTTGTTATTCTGCTCTAAAACTGAACATTTCCATCTATGTCATGCTGAGGTTACAGGTGTTAACCGCAGCCAATGGGAGGATTGATTAATCCAGAACGCAGTTTGGCTGGGGCCTTAGCTCTAAAGTGGCTGATCAGAATTCTACAGCTAGAGTTACCGATGGCTCCTGGCAGGGAGGAGAGAGAGCGGGAGAAAGAAAGGTAGAGAGTGAGGGAGAGAGCAAATGGGAGAGAGGGAGAGGAGTCTAACGAAACAAACAGGAGAGAAGGTGAGGAAGAAGACATACAGAAAGGGAGAGAATGATACAGAGAGAGAAATAAGAAGAGAGCGAGAGAGGGGGGGGTAAAGATAAAGGGGGTGAGGGAGAGAGTGATAGAGGGAGAGAAAGATGTTCAGAAAAAGAGTGTGCGAAAGAGCGAGCGAGACAGGGAGAAAGAGGGTAAAAGATAAGAGTGAGGCAGAGAGAGCGGTGAGAATTGAAATATCTAAGGCAGAGGCAGAGGTGGGGTACCATATCAGAGCTACGAGACATGAATCTCTCTCTATCAATAAGAGCTGCACTCTCTCTGATAAAAAGACAGCTGCGCTCCGTGCTCCGCTCTGCCTAAATGGATGGTGTTCTATTGAGCATGCAATGCTTAAAGTCTTCCCCTTCTTTCCCCCTTCTACGAGCTCTGGCTCGAAAATTGTGGCCCGCTTCCACAAAGAGATATGGATCAAGGTCACATTTAAACTAATGGTCTTGGTTCAGTTACAGCAAATCACTCTCTGGGTTACTATAGCACTCAACCAGAAAGCGTCTCGTTTTATTAAATATTCCCACACATTTCCTCCAAGTCTCCCTATAGTCTCCGTACACAAAACCCAAAGTAATGCTCAATTAGGCTGAAGGCCGGTAGATGTAGATTAAATGGTTGGTTCTATGAATGTGATTTATACCCCACATGTGCTAGAAAGATACCCTAAAGGACTGTACATGTTTAATGGCAGGATGTTACCGAGCTGGTACATTTGGTTCCTTGGAAGTAGTGGGAATGTCCATGTTGGTTTCCCATTGGTTCTGGAAATGAAGCCTTACATTTCCTGACCAGTAAAACGGAACGTTTTTTAAAGTGAAAAATCTGTCAACGTACATTTTTATGTTGCAGAGAGGTTCTGAGAACTTTTTAATCTAGTCCTTGCAAGTTTTCCTGAGAGGTTGATGAATGCTCTGAGAACAGAAATGAGGGGTTATTTGGAGGTTTTTGAATAACTTGCTGACTCATTTTGGGTTAACTTTTTTGAACTCCAAGCACAGATCTGACACATGGTAATTCATTTACTTATGCATTAATTAATCATGCAAAAACATCCCTTTTCTATAGTGACAAGGCATAAGTGAGATTTGAACCTTTAATCTTCTGTTGTTTAGACATGGAATTAGTCCACTGCACCACCAGGATGGAGGTACCACGCTAGGCTTTTTTACACATGCAAAGCTGTTCAATTGAGTCTATCCAAACACACATTTCAAAGCAAAAAAAGCAATCATTAAGATCACACTTAACAAGATTAAGGACAGATAATATTTAGTTGATTCTGAGAATGGGAACGTACAGTATATGTTTTTAAATAGCATTCTTAGAACGTTCTCTGAACATTATCAACATTTTCTTGTGGTTTTTATGGAGAAATGTTCTTAATGTTCTCAAAACAATTTGAGAGCATGACTTTAAATAGACCCATGAGGAAACCTGTAGGAAAAGGTATGCTGAAGTACTGAAATTCCCACAGAAGAAAATTGTTTCTTAACGTTCTCTGAACTATTAGAGAACAAATTCCCAATGTCAAACCAACTGCACAGTGTTTATGGAACATTACCAAAATTGAAATGAAATGTAATCATGTTTGAACTTTTGGAAAAGTTTAAGGAAGTTGTAGGGCCTTCCTCCCTTTTTGGGATAGGGGGCAGCATTTTCACTTTTGGATGAATAGCGTGCCCAGAGTGAACTGCCTCCTACTCTGTCCCAGATGCTAATATATGCATATTATTATTATTATTGGATGAAAAACACTCTGAAGTATCTAAAACTGCTTGAATGATGTCTGTGAGTATAACAGAACTCATAAGGCAGGCGAAAACCTGAGAAAAATCCAACCAGGAAGTCGGACATCTGAGGTTTGTAGTTTTTCAAAGCTTGGCCTACCGAAAACACATTGAGATATGGATAAAGTTGCACTTCCTACGGCACTAGATGTCAACCGTCTTTAGAAACTTGAACGAGGATTCTACTATAAAGGAGGGGCTCATGAGACCTCTTTGAGTCAGTGGTCTGGCAGAGTGCCTTGGTCTCATGACGCGCGCTCCCGACAGAGTTACCTCTCGTTCCAGTGCTTTTTCTTCAGACAAAGGAATTACATTAAGGAGAAGTCTATCTTTAATTGTGAATAACACTTGTATATTTTATCAATGTTTATTATGAGTATTTCTGCAAAAACACAGCACGTAACGCGCCAATGTAAACTGAGATTTTTGGATATAAATATGCACATTATTGAACAAAACATACATGTATTGTGTAACATGATGTCCTATGAGTGTCATCTGATGAAGATCATCAAAGGTTAGTGATTAATTTAATTTATATTTCTGCTTTTTGTGACTCCTATCTTTGGCTGGAAAAATGGCTGTGTTTATCTTTCATTTGCTGTATTGGACTTGTTAATGTGTGAAAGTTACATATTTCTAAAAAATATTTTAAAATTTTGCACGCTGCCTTTTCAGGGAATGTTGTCAAGGGGTTCCGCTAGCGGAACGCCTGCGCTAGAAATGTTAAAGTAATGAAATACCAAGAAAATTATGTTTTTTTTCTTCAAGTTCCTTAAATGTGAGCCTATAAGGAAGACTTCAGAGACCTGGCAGTGTGTTGCCAGAACAACAACCTCTCCATCAAGGCAGTAAGGCAAAGGAGCTTTTCGTAGACTATAGAAAATGTAGTACGCCCCCATCTACATCGACTGGGCTTTAGTGGAGCGGGTTGAGAGCTTCAAGTTTGCCGCTGTCCACATCACTAAGGAATTATCATGGTCCACACACACCAACACAGTAGTGAAGAAGGCAAGACAACACCTCTTAAAAGTCTTAAATGATTCAGTATGGGCCCTCAGATCCTTAAAAGGTTCTACAGCTGAAACATTGAGAGCATCTTGAATGGCTGCATCACCGCTTGGTATGGTTACTGCTTGGCATCTGAATGCAAGGCACTACAGAGGGTAGTGTGTAAGGCCCAGTACATCACAGGAGCCGAGCTCCCTGCCATTCAGGACCTCAATAACAGAAGGTGTCAGAGGAAGGCCCTACAACATGTCGAAGGCCGCACGGCAAGTGGTACTTATGCACCAAGTCTGGAAGCAACAGAACCCTGAACAACTTCTACCTCCAAGCCATAAAACTGCTAAATAGTTAGTTACGTAGTTAACCAAATAGCTACTCAGTCTATCTGCATTGACCCTTTTTGCGCTAACTCTTTTAACTAATCACATATGCTGCTGCTACTGTTTATTATCTATCCTGTTGCCTAGTCACTTTATCCCTACCTACATGTACATATCTACCTCAATTACCTTGTACCCCTGCACATCGACTCTGTACATCGACCCCGTGAACAATACTTAGCCAACTTATCATGGACTCGGTACTGGTACCCTGTGCATATAGCCAAGTTATCATGGACTCGGTACTGGTACCCTGTGTATATAGCCAAGTTATCATGGACTCGGTACTGGTACCCTGTGTATATAGCCAAGTTATCATGGACTCGGTACTGGTACCCTGTGCATCTAGCCAAGTTATCATGGACTGTACTTGTACCCTGTGTATATAGCCAAGTTATCATGGACTCGGTACTGGTACCCTGTGTATATAGCCAAGTTATCATGGACTCGGTACTGGTACCCTGTGTATATAGCCAAGTTATCATGGACTCGGTACTGGTACCCTGTGTATATAGCCAAGTTATCATGGACTCGGTACTTGTAGGTAGTTGTTGTGAAATTGTTAGATTACTTGTTAGATATTACTGCATGGTCAGAACTAGAAGCACAAGCATTTCGCTACACTCACATTAACATCTGCTAACCATGTGTATGTGACAAATAAAATTAGATTTGAATTGAATTTTATTTGATTTGTACTCTGTGTATATAGCCAAGCTATCATGGACTGTACTTGTACCCCATGTATATAGTCAAGTTATCATGGACTCTGTACTTGTACCCCATGTATATAGTCAAGTTATCATGGAATCTGTACTTATACCCCATGTATATTGTCAAGTTATCATGGACTCTGTACTTGTACCCCATGTAATGTATTGTCAAGTTATCATGGACTCTGTACTTGTACCCCATGTATATTGTCAAGTTATCATGGAATCTGTACTTATACCCCATGTATATTGTCAAGTTATCATGGACTCTGTACTTGTACCCCATGTATATTGTCAAGTTATCATGGAATCTGTACTTATACCCCATGTATATTGTCAAGTTATCATGGACTCTGTACTTGTACCCCATGTATATTGTCAAGTTATCATGGAATCTGTACTTATACCCCATGTATATTGTCAAGTTATCATGGACTCTGTACTTGTACCCCATGTATATTGTCAAGTTATCATGGACTCTGTACTTGTACCCCATGTATATTGTCAAGTTATCATGGACTCTGTACTTGTACCCCATGTATATTGTCAAGTTATCATGGACTCTGTACTTGTACCCCATGTATATTGTCAAGTTATCATGGACTCTGTACTTGTACCCCATGTATATTGTCAAGTTATCATGGACTCTGTACTTGTACCCCATGTAATGTATTGTCAAGTTATCATGGACTCTGTACTTGTACCCCATGTATATTGTCAAGTTATCATGGACTCTGTACTTGTACCCCATGTATATTGTCAAGTTATCATGGACTCTATACTTGTACCCCATGTATATTGTCAAGTTATCATGGACTCTGTACTTGTACCCCATGTATATTGTCAAGTTATCATGGACTCTATACTTGTACCCCATGTATATTGTCAAGTTATCATGGACTCTGTACTTGTACCCCATGTATATTGTCAAGTTATCATGGACTCTGTACTTGTACCCCATGTATATTGTCAAGTTATCATGGACTCTGTACTTGTACCCCATGTATATTGTCAAGTTATCATGGACTCTGTACTTGTACCCCATGTATATTGTCAAGTTATCATGGACTCTGTACTTGTACCCCATGTATATTGTCAAGTTATCATGGACTCTGTACTTGTACCCCATGTATATTGTCAAGTTATCATGGACTCTGTACTTGTACCCCATGTATATTGTCAAGTTATCATTACTCATTATGTATTTATTCCTTGTGTTTTTATTTTTCTATTATTTCAATTGTTTTCTCTCTGCATTTTTTGGAAGAGCCTGTAAGTAAGCATTTCATTGTTCGTCTACACCTGTTGTTTACGAAGCATGTGACAAATAAACATTGATTTGATTTGACATATAAAGTAATATAATGAACTACCGCAGCTGTCATGTGATTTCCTTTTGTTCCAGATTAGGCATCTATCTTTTGGGTTCTCCAGGCATCACATTGGACTGTTCAGTTTGCACCATACTGTAGCACCACAGAACCCTTTCATTAGTCCTTCTCATCAACAGATGTTGTAGACACATTCAGTAAACCTACCAGCTGAAGCATAAAGTACACACACACACAGACACACACACAGAAAGAGAGAGACACACACACACACAGAGAGAGAGAGAGAGAGAGACACACACACACACACACACAAACACACATACACACAGACGCAACTTGTGTTCCTCTCCGCTCTCCGAGCATCCAGCCCCCAGCTCTGCTGTCTCCAATCTCTCTGGGTACACAAGACTAACAGTCAAACCCAGATCTGGAAGTAGACGGTAGCAAGGCGCCGTACTGTGGAGAGAGACTGGGGGATGACAAACCAGCAGACCAAGAACTGTGGGGATTTCATGCAAGCTTAAATTTAAGCACGCTGTTTGGGGTCTTTATTGTTCCACTGAGACCAAACTTAAATGACGACGGTCACTGGGGACCGGCGCTGGCAACCACAGGCCCGCCATGCATACGGGAGTGAGGAGAGATGAGAGTCTGCAATCTGCTGAGGAGACGGGGAGGGGACGGCCCCATAGGCACAGATCTAGGATTAGTTTAGCTCACCAAGATGTAACTTTAAACAGAGGAGTAACAACATGAAGCTGACTTTTAAATCAGTGTCCAGGGCCAAAGTCTACTCTGGATACTGATCCAAGGACAGTTTTACATTGTTTTAGGACTGAGATTGATGGGATCCTTTTTCATTTAAATATTATGACAGGCTCTGAAATGTTCCTGTGTAGGGGACGTTACTTTTGTCTTGAAGTGGTAGAATGAAACAGGTTGTATGCGAGTCACACACACGCACAAACAGACCTGCACACAGACTGGACATTTGATCATGGCATTGCTCTGATAGTGGTCTGTGACCTAAAAGAGCCTGTCTGTTCTGATGTCTCATGATGACCTTATCCAGGGTTCAAGGTATCCTGAGCATGTGCACTTCACACAGTTCCTACTGAAGCAAGAGTAATCTGCACAACAAGAATAATAACAGAATTGTCTGAAACATTTTAGGGCACAGAGAGGAACAAAATAGACATTGGAAGGACTTGATACAAGCAGGGATAGGTGAAGGGGAATCCCTGTGGGGAAACACAGGTAGACAGCCACCCCCATCACCCACTCATGTCTCACAACCTGAACCCAACCCTGCATTTCACGCGTTGCATTCCAGAATGATTGGAGAGGCAATGTTGTGTTCTATTCCCCCTGGCCTTAACCCCAGGGTCCGATCAATGTTTCCCCTCTTTGATGTTTTAACCCATGGCTATTTCAAGGGAAAACAGCCCCTCCTTTGAACCAGATGGTTCCTGTTGCATGCTGGGAGCAGCAAGGTAGTGTTGCAGTTGTGTGGGTCCCACCTGTGGTTTTAATTATAACATATGACGGGGGGACACAGTGGAATGTGATGCAGAGAAAAGTAGTGCTGACCGTCACTGTTCTACACTGTCTAGGAGGAAGGGAGGGAGGGAGTTTGTAGATTGAGGGGTTTGTGTATTTTGTGTGTTTTTCAATTTGTGTGCTCTCTCTCTCTCTCTCTCTCTCTCTCTCTCTCTCTCTCTCTCTCTCTCTCTCTCTCTCATTCCATCCCCCTCTCTCCATGGGTGAGGTTTTCATCCAATTGAGATGTGCTGGGATGTATTTTGCACAATGACATGCATGTGGTATCTCCCCAGCTGTCTTGTTTTCATATCTCCCTTATTATCTCTATCCTCCCCTCCATGTCCTGAAGTGATCTAACTTTTAAACGTTAAGTCCCCTATTGAGAGGACTTTGAGTGGTTTCGGACTGGCTCCGACCGCCATTTTTGTGTACACAGCGCTCTGTGAACGGCGCACCTCAAATGCTCTGCACTCCGGGAAAACTCTGGTTGTCCAACTTCACATGCCGCTCGCCGCTCTCATCTGAGATGCAGTATGTGAAATCTGACACCTCATTTGCATAGGAAGCGACAAGTCACATTTTCTGGCCTATGCAGACAAAGAATCGATTTCCTCCAGGTGTGAACCTCGCAGCTCTGCTTACAATACGGCATATGAAACAGGAGACCCTAGCGATTGCAGCAAAAGCAGTATTATTATCTCGCTGTGATGTTCTCAGATGGATTTAGAGTTCTCAACATGAAAAAATGCAAAATCATTTTGTAGAATTGTAACAAGACCACTTTCTCTTTGTCACAGAGGGAAGCAGCTGAAGATGTAAAAAGTCGGCAGGCATTTGAATGGAGTCTCTGCGTCGTTTAGAGGACGTTGTGCTCTGGCGTCAGTTATATGAAATGGTGCCAATTTTTTACTGTCACAAAATATGATCATATCTATTTTACAGTTAAAATAAATATTAATTATTGTAGAAAGTTGTTTATAATTTGCTTGATTCTATATTTAGAAAGCGTTTAAATAATTTCAAGCCCTATTCTCCCACTTTTATTGAATAATGTATGTAGTTGTTTCAACTATTTGTCATGAAGTAACTGGTTCCACAGCCTTTTATTGTTGTTTTTTACTCAACCTTTTGGTCCAAGCGTTCGCTGAACAAATAAAAAAATTGTTGGCCCAAACTTAGCTCCACCTTGAGAAAATGTAGGCAAAAATTCTGTCAACTTAAAATAATGTGTTTGCTCAACTTGTTTCATATGTTCAATCAACTGCAAATTATTAAATTATTAAAAAGGTTATTAAGGTTAATTATTTAAAAGGTTGGGGAACTAGTTACACAGATTGTGCTTTTAACATACCATTTTTTCAAGTTATACATTTGACACACATATACATAGTGCATTTAAACAGTAACTATTATTCAACATGTCCTCACCTGGGATTTGAACTCACAAGGTCTTGGTTCATGGCTTGCCAATGTTTTTTCCTGTATTGCTGTTTAATGTTTGTGGGTCAAGTTACTCTGTTTTACTGTTACTCGTTAATCGATATGACAAATAAATTATTTTTCTTGATTGAACTTTTAACAGAGCTGAGATTTTACTTTGAAGTTGTCCCCACATGCTTCAAGATGGCCACCAAGAAAGCTAAGGTAACTGACTAACTGACTACTAATGACTATCGCCCCATTGCACTCACTTCTGTCATCATGAAGTGCTTTGAGAGACTAGTCAAGGATTATATCACCTCCACCTTACCTGATACCCTAGACCCACTCCAATTTGCTTACCGCCACAATAGGTCCACAGACGACGCAAACGCAACCACACTGCACATTGCCCTATCCCATCTGGACAAGAGGAATACCTATGTGAGAATGCTGTTCATCGAAGACAGCTCAGCATTTAACACCATAGTACCCACCAAACTCATCATAAAGCTTGAGACCCTGGGTCTCGACCCCTCCCTGTGCAACTGGGTCCTGGACTTGCTGACGGGCCGCTCCTAGGTAATGAAGGTAGGAAACAACATCTCCACCCCGCTGATCCTCAACCCTGGGGCCCCAAAAGGGTGTGTTCTCAGCCCTCTATTCTTACTCATCCCTTTACATTTGTGTGTATAAGGTAGTTGTTGTAAATTTGTTAGATTACTTGTTAGATATTACTGCATTGTCAGAACTAGAAGAACAAGCATTTCGCTACACTCGCATTAACATCTGCTAACCATGTGTATGTGACCAATACAATTCTGTGTGTGTGTAACTAGATCTATGTGTCCTTCCAAGACAACACAGCAGTAAGATGTGTTTGTTTTCATCCCATGTAAATATTGTATTTTTCTGTTGTTTTTTTTTTGTATACATTTCATTATATTTAATCTCTTTCTTCCATTTTTGAATTAAATATACCTTCCTGCAACCCACCTCACCTAATGTGGTACGGATCTGCTATTTTTTAGACCTTATAACTGGAACTTCCATCAGAAGCTAACCATTCGAATCTAGCCATCAGTAGCTAGCCAGCTAATTAGCTACCAGCTATTTAATAATTGTTAGCCACTGCTAGCGGTCTTTACCTTTAGCTCGGACTCCAGACGCTTTAGCCCGGATAGCCCGTATAATACCTGCCAGTCTGCCCAGCGCGATATCAGCCTTGAGCATATCGGACTGCTTTTTTCCCACTACATCACCTGATTCTTGCTGCAAGCTCTGGACCATTACACTGGGTATTCACAGCTAGCTAGTTGCTACCGAGTGGCTATTATGGCTTGTCCAGAATCATGCATCAGTTAGCCTCGAGCTAGGCCCAACTCCCAGCTAGCAAATAAAGTACACCAACTACAATACCTCTCTTGCCAATTGGCCTGGACCCTTTGCCAACATGGAGCCCCGCTGATCCATCACGACTGGTCTGCCGGTCTGCCGACATAATTCGGCCAATGTGCTCTAAACCGGCCTCTGCGTCGTGGATGTTGGTGATGATTCATCTGCTATCCCCGGCCCACTAGCTTCCTGAACGCCATGTCTCCAGCTCGCCTAGTGTAGTAATCGACTACCGAACGGCTCCCTGTTTCATCTATTGCTGCTCATTGGACCCTATAATCACTCGGCTACACAGCTGATGCCTGTTGGACTGTTCATTAACAAGGTACTTAATTTTGTTTATCTGTCCCCACTGTACTCGTTCCCAACCATACCCTTGTCTGTAAACTATGCCCTGAATCTATCCTACCATGCTCAGAAATCTGCTCCATTTATTCTCTGTTCCCAAAGCACTAGGCGACCAGTTCTTATAGCCTTTAGCCGTACTCCTCCTCCATCATACTCCTCCTCTGTTAACCCAGGCCCTGTGTGTCCCCAGGTGCTCTCATTTGTTGACTTCTGCAACCATAAACGTCTTGGGTTCATGCATGTTATCATCAGAAGCCTCCTCCCTAAGTTTGCTTTATTCACTGTTTTAGCACACTACGGCAACCCTGATGTCCTAGCCATTTCTGAATCCTGGCTTTGGAAGGCCACCAAAAATTCTGACATTTCCATCCCCAATTACAACATTTTCCATCAAGACAGAACTGTTAAAGGGGGCGGAATTGCAATCTACTGTAGAGATAGCCTACAGACTTCTGTCATACTATCCAGGTCTATGCCCAAATAGTTCGATCTTCTACTTTTAAAGATACATCTCTCCAGAAATAAGTGCCTTACTGAAAAAAGTGACCCTCCTCAGCTCTCACGTGTGCCCTGGACACCATATGTGAATTGATTGCCCCTCATCTATCGTCAGATTTCGTACTGCTAGGTGACCTAAATTGGGATATGCTTAACACTCCGGCCATCCTACAATCTAAGCTGGATGCCCTCAGTCTCACACAAATTATCAAGGAACCCACCAGGTACAACCCCAAATCCGTAAACAGGGGCACCCTCATAGAGATCATCCTGACCAACTTGCCCTCTAAATACTGTTTTCAATCAGGATCTCAGCGATCACTGCCTCATTGCCTGCGTCTATTATGGGTCCGTGGTCAAACGACCACCCCTCATCACTGTCAAACGCTCCCAAAAACACTTCTGCGAGCTGGCCTTTCTAATCGACCTGGTCCGGGTATCCTGGAAGGATATTGACCTCATCCTGTCAGTAGAGGATGCCTGGTTGTTCTTTTAAAGTGCTTTCCTCGCCATCTTAAATAAGCATGCCCCATTCAAAAAATGTAGAACTAAGAACAGATATAGCCTTGGTTCACTCCAGACTTGGCTGCCCTTGACCAGCACAAAAACACCCTGTGGCGTACTGCACAAGCTTCGAATAGTCCCCGCGATATGCAACTTTTCAGGGAAGTTATATACACACTCAGTTAGTAAAGCAAAGGATAGCTTTTTCAAACAGAAATTTGTATCCTGCAGCACAAATTCCCAAAAGTTTTGGGACGCTGTAAAGTCCATGGAGTGTAAGAGTACCTCCTCCCAGCTGCCCACTGCACTGAGACAATAAGCATTTCTCTATGGCTGGCCATGCTTTCCACCTGGCTAACCCAACCCCGGCCAACAGCTCTGCACCCCCTGCAGCAACTGGCCCAAGCCCCCCCCCCCCCCCCCCCCCCGCTTCTCCTTCACCCAAACCCCTATTACTAGTCTGTTCAACCATCGATAAAAGACAGTACTGTGCAGCCGTCTTCATTGAACTGGCCAAGGCTTTCGACTCTGTCAATCACCGTATTCTTATCTGCAGACTCAACAGCTTTGGTTTCTCTAATGACTGCCCCTGCCTCGCCGGGGGGCCGTTTGTCCGGTCCTCTCTCTATGGGGGTGCCACAGGGATCCATTCTCAGGCCGACTCTTTTCTCTGTATATATCAATGATGTCGCTCTTGCTGCGGGTGATTCTTTGATCCACCTCTATGCAGACGACACCATTCTGTATACATCTGGCCCTTCCTTGGACACTGTGTTAACAAACCTCCAAACAAGCTTCAATGCCATACAACACTCCTTCCATGGCCTCCAACTGCTCTTAAATGATAGTAAAACGAAATGCATGCTCTTTAACCGATTGCTGCCCGCACCTGCCCGCCGACTAACATCACTACTCTGGACGATTCTGACTTAGAATATGTGGACAACTATAAATACCTAGCTGTCCTTCCAGATTCACATTAAGCATCTCCAATCCAAAATTAAATCTAGAATCAGCTTCCTATTTCACAACAAAGCCTCCTTCACTCACGCCGCCAAACATACTCTGGTAAAACTAACTATCCCACCGATCCTTGACTTCGGCAATGTCATTTACAACATAGCCTCCAACACTCTACTCAGCAAATCTATCACAGTGCCATTTGTTTTATCATCAAAGCCACATATACAGTGGGGCAAAAAAGTATTTAGTCATCCACCAATTGTGCAAGTTCTCCCACTTAAAAAGATGAAAGAGGCCTGTAATTTTTTATCATAGGTACACTTCAACTATGACAGACAAAAAAAAAATCCATAAAATCCCATTGTAGGATTTTTAATGAATTTATTTGCAAATTATGGTGGAAAATAAGTATTTGGTCACCTACAAACAGCAAGATTTCTGGCTCTCACAGACCTGTAACTTCTTCTTTAAGAGGCTCCTCTGTCCTCCACTCGTTACCTGTATTAATGGCACCTGTTTGAACTTGTTATCAGTATAAAAGACACCTGTCCACAACCTCAAACAGTCACACTCCAAACTCCACTATGGCCAAGACCAAAGAGCTGTCAAAGGACACCAGAAACAAAATTGTAGACCTGCACCAGGCTGGGAGGACTGAATCTGCAATACGTAAGCAGCTTGGCTTGAAGAAATCAACTGTGGGAGCAATTATTAGGAAATGGAAGACATACAAGACCACTGATAATCTCCCTCGATCTGGGGCTCCACGCAAGATCTCACCCTGTGGGTTCAAAATGATCACAAGAACGGTGAGCAAAAATCCCAGAACCACATGGGGGGACCTACTGAATGACCTGCAGAGAGCTGGGACCAAAGTAACAAAGCCTACCATCAGTAACACACTACGCCGCCAGGGACTCAAATCCTGCAGTGCCAGGCGTGTCCCCCTGCTTAAGCCAGTACATGTCCAGGCCCATCTGAAGTTTGCTAGAGAGCATTTGGATGATCCAGAAGAAGATTGGGAGAATATGATATGGTCAGATAAAACCATAATAGAACTTTTTGTTAAAAACTCAACTTGTCATGTTTGGAGGACAAAGAATGCTGAGTTGCATCCAAAGAACACCATACCTACTGTGAAGCATGGGTGTGGAAACATCATGCTTTGGGGCTGTTTTTCTGCAAAGGGACCAGGTCGACTGATCCGTGTAAAGGAAAGAATGAATGGGGCCATGTATCGTGAGATTTTGAGTGAAAACCTCCTTCCATCAGCAAGGGCATTGAAGATGAAATGTGGCTGGGTCTTTCAGCATGACAATGATCCCAAACACACCACCCGGGCAACGAAGGAGTGGCTTCGTACGAAGCATTTCAAGGTCCTGGAGTGGCCTAGCCAGTCTCCAGATCTCAACCCCATAGAAAATGTTTGGAGGGAGTTGAAAGTCCGTGTTGCCCAGCAACAGCCCCAAAACATCACTGCTCTAGAGGAGATCTGCATGGAGGAATGGGCCAAAATACCAGCAACAGTGTGTGAAAACCTTGTGAAGACTTACAGAAAACGTTTGACCTCTGTCATTGCCAACAAAGGGTATATAACAAAGTATTGAGATAAACTTTTGTTATTGACCAAATACTTATTTTCCACCATAATTTGCAAATAAATTCATTAAAAATCCTACAATGTGATTTCTGGATATATTTTTTTTCTAATTTTGTCTGTCATAGTTGAAGTGTACCTATGATGAAAATTACAGGCCTCTCTCATCTTTTTAAGTGGGAGAACTTGCACAATTGGTGGCTGACTAAATACTTTTTTGCCCCACTGTACCACCCACCACTGCGACATGTATGCTCTCGTTGGCTGGTCCTCGCTACATATGTGTCACCAAACCCACTGGCTCCAGGTCATCTATAAGTCTTTGCTAGTCTCCGCCTTATCTCAGCTCACTGGTCACCTGCGCTCCAGCAGGTATATTTCACTGGTCATCCCCAAAGACAACACCTCCTTTGACTGCCTTTCCTTTCAGTTCTCTGCTGCCAATGACAGGAAAAAATTGCAAAAATTACTGAAGTTGGAGACTTATATGTCCCTCACAAACTTTAAGCGCCAGCTGTCAGAGCAGCTTACCGATCGCTGCAGCTGTACACAGCCCATCTGTAAATAGCCCATCCAATCAACTACCTACCTGATCCCCATGTTTGTTTTTGTTTTTCTGCTCTTTTGCACACCAGTATTTCTACTTGCACATCCTCATCTGCACGTCTATCACTCCAGTGTAAATTGCTGAATTGTAATTACTTCGCCACTATTGACCTTTTTATTGCCTTACCTCCTTACTTTATTTGCACACACTGTATACAGGTTTTTCTATTGCATTATTGACTGTACGTTTGTTTATCCCATGTATAACTGTGTTGTTGTTTTTGTCACACTGCTTGGCTCTATCTTGGCCAGGTCGCAGTTGTAAATGAGAACTTCTTCTCAACTGGCCATCTGTTTAAATAAAGGTGAAATAAAAAAATAAAAAATAAATGAAAGGTCCACAGCCTTTTTTAGGTAAGACGACCAAATAATCATTTCTAGTTCAATGAACATGTGTTTCAGCAAACACATCCTTTTGAGTTGACTGAATTTTTGCCTATGTTTTCTCAAGTTGTAGCTAAGTTTGGGCCAGCAATTATTTTTGTTCAGCTACTGTAACAGTTTGACCAAAAATGTGAGTAAACCAAAATAAAGTCTGTGGAAGCAGGTACTTAACAATTAGTAGTTGAAAGAAAATGTAGAAAAAGTAATTTAGTATTTTTCATATTTTTATCATATTTGTACTCTGCACTTGAGCTTGTGTCCTCAAAAGTGACTACACCTCAGCAATTTATAACTAATTTTACCAGAAGGGTGAGATTTTAATCTTTCTGTCAGTATAAGTATTACTCGGTATTGTTAAATAATGAAATAATTATTATTGGGTATGTCAATTTAGATGGAAATCTACATTTTGAAATAACATTTAACAGGCTAAATTCTACACATACAGTACATCCATATATCTTCCTCTTCCTTTGCTCTCACTGGCGTATGATTTGTGTCTGTCACTGCTGTGTCTCTGCATGGCTCTCCAGCTTGTCTCCCTGGATGAACTCCCATCAGATTAACTCACTCTCATCGACTCCGACCTCCCGGCCCCTCCCCATGACACACACACATGTGCACGTACCTACTGGCAAACAGACACACAGGCCCACACAAACATACACACACATACATGCATACACACACACACACACACACACACACACACACACACACACACACACACACCACCCCCTCCACACACACTCACATCTCCAACCCCACCAGGATCCCGAGGGTCCACCTCTCCCCCTCTCTCTGCTAACACCTCTCCCTCGCTCCTCCTTTTGACATTTCTCTTCCCTATATCATCTGAGATGTCCAGCTGGGTGTTAGGTTATCTGTGCGGCTAGAGATGGGCGCTCCAACTTCACCCCCTACTAAGCCCCCATCCCGAACCTCGCCCCAACTAGGTCGTCACTAGGCCCCCCAGTGAAGCTCCCAAACCTTTCCTCCAATAGGCACACATGTAAGGATCTTTAAGACTCACTATACTATCCAGGTCTGGGTGAGGAGTCCCCATGTTGCCAGCAGCATACCACCCTGCATCCCACAGCTGGCTTGCTTCTGAAGCTAAGCAAGGTTGGACCCTGGATAGGAGACCAGATGCTGCTGGAAGTGGTGTTGGAGGGCCAGTAGGAGGCACCCTTTCCTCTGGTCTAAAAAAAATATCCCAATCCCCAGGGCAGTGATTGGGGACATTGCCCTGTGTAGTTTGCTATCTTTCGGATGGGACGTTAAACGGGTGTCCTGATTCTCTGTGGTCAATAAAGATCCCATGGCACATATGGTAACCCTGGTGTCCTGGCTAAATTCCCAATCTGTCCCTCATACCATCATGGTTACCTAATCCTCCCCAGTTTACAATTGGCTAATTCATTCCTCCCCCCCTCTCCCCTGTAACTATTGCCCAGGTCGTTGCTGTAAATGAGAATGTGTTCTCAGGCAACTTACCTGGTAAAATAAGGGTAAAAAAAATAAATATATATATATATATATATATATATATATAACAAAACAAAAAAATCTAGCTAAGTAGCTTTAAAAACTCTGGTAAGATGAAGGCCTTGCGTTTGCTGTCCCAGGTTCCTTGTAGCTGTAATGCCAAACTCTGGAGTACACTTCATCTTTCATGTTTAGTTATTTTGACCCCAACTTTTAAAAGGCTTCAGAAAGTTAGTTTGAGTTATTTCTCTGTAATGTATTCAGCCAGGAATCTAGAGGATCTAGGCTGTTTTTTTCTTCCTTCTCTCCTAGTGTGTGTTTCATGCTGGTGTTTGCATGTGTGCGTGTTTCATACCAGTGTGTGTGCATGTGTGTGGATGTGTGTATCTGATATCTGTAAGATGCCTGTAGGCTGGTCCCACGAGAGAAGCTGAGCGCTCATTCGACACAAACAGGGTCACAGAACAACGCCTCAGCCAGTTGTGTGGAGTTTACTTAAAAATTTGCCAAGCATTTCTGCAAGTACATCACAGGCACATCACAGCCAGTCAACTAGGTTTTCATCTTGAATAACAAACTAACTATGATGCCGCGTAAAATAATGCAGCGAAATGGATCTGCTGATATTCTGTGTAAATTGAATTAGATCATGCAGTCATAAGTCATAAGATCGTAAGTGCATCAGAGCAACACACAATAATGTTTCCCTTGTCTCATAGATGTAAGTATTGATCAAGTTATTATTTTCCACCTATGATCTCACCTGCTTTACTTACCCTCTCATGTACGATGTCTATTGTCATTCTTAACAAACAGTTAGGGTTAATCACATAACAGGCCTGACAAAGTGAATGACTGGCAGGAATAATATGCAGGCTCTGGTTTCAGGGTGACAAGCAGAGGACACAACAGCTGTTGTCACATGCAGACCTTGCTGTTCTGATTGTGGACCGATGTCACACCTCCTCCTCCCTCCCCCTCTTTCCTCCCTATCTTGTCACCCCCACGCTTCTCCATCTCCTAATTTTATCGCTCTCTTATTTTTTTGGTCTCTTCGGTCACTAGCCCCTCTCCTCTTCTCCTCTTTGTCCGTCACATCGCCGACTGTTCCTCTCCCTCTTTCCTTTCCTATGTGTCTCCTCACCATCTCCCTTGGTGACACTGACAGAAATATAGGTCTAGGGATAAGGATTCTCCCTCTCTGTATATTTCTCTCCTCCGGGCCCCTTAACCTTCCTCTTTTCTCTTCCCCTCTCTCTCCTAGCTCCTCCATTCCCTCCCACCATGAGTTCCAGTGATGGTTCGGGGGGCATGTAGCTTTCACTATGGTACCAGAATGTTGTGTAATTGTGGCTCATGAGACTGTTTCCCTGACAGCTGGTCACACCTGGGCAGTCCACTGTGTAGAGGAGAACCCCCAACACTAGTCATTGGTATGCTGGGAGTCACGGCATTAGGGCTGTGGGACTGCAAAAAAAACTGTGTTCTGGACCGCGTGTTGGTGAGTGTAGAGGAGTGTTGAGGGGCCTACTGGACATGTGTCACAGAAACAGGGTGACGTCTCAGTGACACCCAGTCACTGACAGACATGTCTATGAGCTTAACATACTCCCCATAGCCTGCTCCACACCAACATTGGGATAATATACATACATAAAGTATAGCACTGTGCATTGTCTCAGATAAACTTACAGAGACTACTGTACTTGAGTGACAGGTTGAAAACTGGTGTTTTCTCCAGTTCCATACAGTAGGTACTGTTTTGCTCTTTAGACTATTCCGAAGGAAAGACTGACTGATGTGTTTGGATGTGAGTTACATAGAACGAGATCGAGTGAGAAATATGGAGACAGATATGGAAAGAGTTAGGGACGTTCATTTTCATACTTTATTCCTCTGACAGTTTGACACCGAACAGGTCCTAGAACCGTGAGTCAAACCTGTGAACTCACCCTACGGGACGAGGAGAGGAAACGAAAGCCTTTGTCATGGAGATGGAAAGTTAAATTATTCTGCAGTATGATAAGAGATCACTCTGAGATCAGTGGGCAGAGTGGCTGTCTGAAGTTACACAGATGAGGGAGAGGGAGAGAGAGGAGGAAGGTGAAACAGTGGGGGGAGAGTGAGAGTAAATGGGAGGAAGGGGAGTAAGAGGGAGAGAGAAAGAAAGAAAGAAAGACAGAAAGAAAGAAAGAAAGAAAGAAAGAAAGAAAGAAAGAAAGAAAGAAAGAAAGAAAGAAAAAGAAAGAGAGGACCCCTTTGTAACAATCATCACTGATTTCTTACACTCATAAGTCAGAAATGATTTTGGGGTTACACATAGTAAAAAAGCAACTGAAAAACGAAAAAAATATGGTTTTTTTTAGAATGTAAGAGATATTTTTCAAAGGTTCCAGTTATTTTGTAAGAACAAGAATGAGCCCCTGATGATCAGACAAAGATTTGTTATGGGGTTCAGGATGTGGACATGAGGCTTGGGTTAGAGTTAGGGTTTGAGTTACGGTTAGAGTTAGGGTTAGATTTATGGTTAGAGTTAGGGTTAGAGTTCGGTTTAAGAAGGTTTCTGTTTGGGCTGGTATCAAACCTTGGGTTGCACGGGCCTATTGAAACTTCCTGCTCTGTTTGCGTATTGCAAGTTAGTCTGGTCTGGAGAAGGTGGGAGAACAGTTGTTTGCCTGAGAGATCTAAGGAGGCCTAGAGCTCAGAGGGGTCACCTGCGACTGTTCAATGAGAGGAAGACAACAATGAGAGGAAAGCAATGGTTGATTAAGTGCTGAGGGTAAGGTCCGAGGGTGGAGGGAAGGGATGGGGTCACGGGGATAGGGAAACGGACCCGGGTTAGGGAAAGGGTAAAGATTGGGTGTGGGCTGTTCACCCAGGTCAGGATTCAGATCATGTTTTCACACCCCGAAGATATCATCCAGGTAGCGTCTATAAAACATGGCTGTCATCGCCCAGTCTGGCATATACACTAAATGTTGGTATAGGCCGGAGCTAATTTCTTACCCATCGCTGTCCCATGAAACAGCAGGTAGTGTTGGTTATTGAATGTGAAATCCTAGTTTTTTAAAGATGTACAGTATTATCTCCGGACTGTAGAGTCAACAGCTTCCAAGCCTGATGAGATGTTGGTGTTGAGAGAGTCTATGTCTTTGGAGAATAAATGTACAGGTACTGGAATAGTATGGAATGTTTCTATGAAGTGGGTGTATTTGTTAGATGGGATTGAGAATTTGGCTGCTGGTGAAGACTCACTCCCATAGTCTGACGCAATCGATCTTCCCTTGGGGACCTCAAATGGGACTGTTCAGGAATCTGGTGCTCGGTAGATCTTAGTGTGGAGATTGAAGAGTCTCTGTCTGGATAGTCCATCTAGATATTCCTTTTGTCTATGTATAATGTATGTCTTTCCATAGAGGTCTGCTATTATCTGCCTGATTTGTGTGTGTCTGGATCTGTGTAGAAGCGGGGATAGGAGTGTAGTGTTGTATGTTAGTCCATTTCAAGCCAGTGGGTCAAGAGTTAGAAAGACACGATTGGCTCTTGCCAAGATTGACCGTGAAGTTAAGTTAATGGAGCTCGCAGCACAGAGAGCGCACTTCCGGCACAAATAATGAGATTTCATCCTGAGCGCCGCCCAGCTTCAGACATTCATATAAAAAAACGGTGTTTCTATTGAACAAGCTTTAGCTCGGCTGGAGCAGGGCCCATGAAGAAGATCCGCTTGCATTGGGCTGAGGTAAAGAAAGCAGCTCAAGACCGACAACCTTTAGTACAGGCCTTGTGTTCCTCCAGGAACCAAAATAAATTAAAGGGATACTTTGGGATTTTGGCAATGAGGCCCTTTATAAGTGAGTAAGCAAGTAAGTTAGGGTTAGGGTTCAGCGTTAGGGTAGGGGTTGAACCAAGATGTGGACATTAAGCTAGGATTTGAGTTGGGGTTGTTCTTGGGGTGGGCTTCTAGGTGAATACATCATCAAAACGCCATGTTATACAGTAGCTATAGGCAGGGTCCCGTTTTGGATTTCTGCATGTTTTCAGTAGAGAACTGGGAGTAGCAGTACGCAACATGTCCGTTCCTTCCACCCTGAGTCAGTCAGACTGCGTAGCTTTCATCCTGGCTGATATGGCAAATATCAACAACGTGTTCGAGTGCAGAGGCAGAAGGCCAGCCATCTTACTTTACCAGCCCGATGAATTATGGATGGTATGTAAATCATATTCGGTACATCATGCTTCCGTGGAGAACATGGCTCAAATTAAATCCTCTTTTGAATCACTGGCGAGCTACATTTGAGTCGTTTAGCAGAGGGACTTACAGGAGCAATTAAGGTTGAGTGCCATTCTCAAGGTTACATTGACAGATTTGTCACCTAGTCAATACAAGGATCTGAACCAGCAACATTTTGTTTACTGGCCCAACGCTCTTTACCGCTATGGTGCCTTCCAGCCTAACGTTAGTCCGTTTAAATTGAGGAGCTCCAACAGCCAGCTAAAGCTGAACTATTGATATGGGTCTTTCAAAACTTAGAGAACTAGTTTTATAGACAGTTCTTTACCAAATAACCTCTCCAAAAGATAAGATGATAGAGAATTAAAGATAATGTAGAACCCATTAAACGACTGATATTCAATGAAACCCATTCTGAGGGGTTGAAACATTGTTAACATACCACATTGAAACACATCTAATGTTTATGAATGTTTTATTTAACCTTTATTTAACTAGGCAAGTCAGTTAAGAACAAATTCTTATTTACAATGACGGCCGACCAAAAGGCCTCCTGTGGGGACAGGAGCTGGGATTAAAATGAACAAAAATAAATTAAATATAAATATAGGACAAAACACACATCACGACAAGAGAGAAAACACAACACTACCTAAAGAGAGACCTAAGATAACAACATAGCAAGGCAGCAACACATGACAACACAGCATGGTAGCAACACAACATGACAACAATATGGTAGCAAAGCAACATGGTAGCAGCACAAAACATGGTACAAACATTATTGGGCACAGACAACAGCACAAAGGGCAAGAATGTAGAGACAACAATACATCACACAAAGCAGCCACAACTGTCAGTAAGAGTGTCCATGATTGAGTCTTTGAATGAAGAGATTGAGATAAAACTGTCCAGTTTGGGTGTTTGTTGTAGCTTGTTCCAGTCGCTAGCTGCAGCGAACTGAAAAGACGAGCGACCCAGGGATGTGTGTGCTTTGGGGACCTTTAACAGAATGTGACTGGCAGAACGGGTGTTGTATGTGGAGGATGACGGCTGCAGTAGGTATCTCAGATAGGGGGAGTGAGGCCTAAGAGGGTTTTATAAATAAGCATCAACCAGTGGGTCTTGCGACGGGTATACAGAGATGACCAGTTTACAGAGGAGTTTATAGTGCAGTGATGTGTCCTATAAGGAGCATTGGTGTTAAATCTGATGACCGAATGGTAAAGAACATCTAGCCACTCGAGAGCACCCTTACCTGCCGATCTATAAATTACGTCTCCATAATCTAGCATGGGTAGGATGGTCATCTGAATCAGGGTTAGTTTGGCAGCTGGGGTGAAAGAGGAGTGATTACGATAGCGGAAACCAAGTCTAGATTTAAATTTAGCCTGCAGATTTAATATGTGCTGAGAGAACTCCCAAGTACTTGTATGAGGTGACTACATCAAGCTCTAAACCCTCAGAGGTAGTAATCACACCTGAGGGGAGAGGGGCATTCGTCTAAGAAGGCTTTGTGGTAGAGCATTTAACACAAAATCTGGGTAGGGGCCAGCTGAGTATAAGACTGTATCATCTGCATATAAATGGATGAGAGAGCATCCTACTGCCTGAGCTATGTTGTTGATGTAAATTGAGAAGAGCGTGGGGCCTAGGTTTGTGCGTGAATGTAATGATGCTGATTAAACAATTGGCAACCTGAAAATGCTAAATAACTTTTACTGGAAAAAATGCAATTTGCAGCACTGAAGCTGAAAAATCATTCCTCAGTTTGGTTTTTGATTGCACTTGACTCCTAGCCTCTCGTTTTGACTCATTTGAGAGCTACAGTACTTGAGACATACAATCAGAAAGAGAGAGAGCGCTCTGTGCCCAACATTTGGGAAGAGAGAGAGCGAGATGTAGATAGAGAGATGGAGAGGGAGAGATGGCGAGAGTGAGAGAGTGGGAAGGAGAGAGGGAGCGTGAGCGAGAGAGAGAGAGAGAGAGAGAGAGAGAGAGAGAGAGACAGAGAGAGAGACAGAGAGAGAGAGACAGAGAAAGAGGGACAGAGAGAGAGAGAGAGAGAGAGAGAGAGAGAGAGAGAGAGAGAGAGAGAGAGAGAGGGACAGAGAGACAGAGAGAGAGAGAGAGAGGTTCTGACAGTGGATCAAAGATGAGATAAGGTCATGGGTCACAGCTGGTGGGGCAGAGGACAGCACAAAACACTGTCCCAAGATGGACACACACGTCACTCAAAAAACACACACATGAATACACACAAACAGTGCAGCTGGAGTCTGACTGTCATTTTACAGTACAAACACTGATAGACACACACACTCACGCACAGTACATGTACACATCACATCCAGGCTTCCCATGTTAAATTGATCAGCCCTAACTATGGCAGTGTACAGTACCCCATACTGCCCTAACTATGGCCCTAACTATGGCAGTGTACAGTAGCCCATACAGATCAGCCCTAACTATGACAGCGACAGAGTTTTAATTTCAGACTCAATAAGGAGAGACTAACGCTGAGAGCTTTCATCATATCAGGCAGGCTCTGCTCTTCTCATCATATCACCCCAGCTCGGCTCTTGTCTGCTCATCCTGTCTCACATTACCTCCCTTAAGGACGAGCTCCAGCTTCTCTCTCACATCCCAACTAATATTGACAAATGAGCTCAGGCCTGATAGCTAGTACAGCGTATACGTGCTTCTGTTTTTCATGGCAAAACAACATTAGAATTAACCAGTCTTGCTTGCTCATCAAAATTAAAGAGTGGGTTTTCTGTCAAGCATTAAAAAACATTACAGAGAAGGCAGTCCCTGTGTTTTTGATTGAAGAATGAAAAAAATACACCTCTCTCTCTCTCTCTCTCTCTCTCTCTCTCTCTCTCTCTCTCACACTCCCCCCTCCATTTCTCCCTTCTTCTCCTCTTCTTCGCCACTAATTCTAGTTGGTGATGAGTTGCTGGCTCATTTCCCTTTTCAGACACACACACACACCCTTTTCCCTCATCGGGGACGTTAGCGGAACGTTGCGGAGCAGGAGGCTGTTGAGGCAGTAAACACAGGGAGGGCTACATTTAAGATGGCCGCCCATCTGCCATCGTCACCATGCTATGTCGCTATGCTAATGGCTGCAGCAGAATCATTTAAGCGTAGATAATAATAAAAGGGTAAAAGAGGGGACTTGTTGTAGCTTACTACCTACTGTGTGTGTCAGGCCAGGGCGCTAATTTGCTGTCAGACCTCAAATACTGTAGGATTATTGTTTAATTCTCTTTGTTTTTTGGCTCATTATTATTGCCCTGATGTCTCCTACCTACTGTACATTGTTTATGATGCTTAGAGGAGACAGCAGAAGGCATAGTAGCGCGGTGGGTTTGGCTCACTGAAGGCTGGTGGGAGGAACTATAGGAAGACGGGCTCATTCGAATGGCTGAAATTGAATCTGTTTGATGGGTTTGATACCGTTCCATTTATTCCATTCCAGTCATTACAATGAGTCTGTCCTATAGCTCCTCTCACCAGCCTCCACTGGTTTGGCTGGTAGTAATTGTAAAATTAATAGCTTCTACCCCCAAGCCATAAGACTGCTGAACAATTAATCAAATGGCCACCGGATTATTTACATTGACCCCCCACCCCTTTGTTTTTACACTGCTGCTACTCGCTGTTTATTATCACTTTACCCCTATCTACATGTACAAATTACCTCAACTAACCTGTACCCCTGCACATTGACTCGGTACCGGTACCTAATGTATAGAGCCTCATTATTGTTATTTTGTTGTGTTACTTTTTATTATTATTATTTTTTTTACTTTAGTTAATTTAGTAAATATTTTCTTAACTCTATTTCTTGAACTGCATTGTTGGTTAAGGGCTTGTAAGTCAGCATTTCACGGTATTCAGCGCATGAGACAAATACAACTTTATTTGATTTAATAGGCAGGCAGGCAGGCAGGCAGGCAGGCAGGCAGGCAGGCAGGCAGGCAGGCAGGCAGGCAGGCAGGCAGGCAGGCAGGCAGGCAGGCAGGCAGGCAGGCAGGCAGGCAGGCAGGCAGGCAGGCAGGCAGGCAGGCAGGCAGGCAGGCAGGCAGGCAGGCAGGCAGGCAGGCAGGCAGGCAGGCAGGCAGGCAGGCAGGCAGGCAGGCAGGCAGGCAGGCAGGCAGGCAGGCAGGCAGGCAGGCAGGCAGGCAGGCAGGCAGGCAGGCAGGCAGGCAGGCAGGCAGGCAGGCAGGCAGGCAGGCAGGCAGGCAGGCAGGCAGGCAGGCAGGCAGGCAGGCAGGCAGGCAGGCAGGCAGGCAGGCAGGCAGGCAGGCAGGCAGGCAGGCAGGCAGGCAGGCAGGCAGGCAGGCAGGCAGGCAGGCAGGCAGGCAGGCAGGCAGGCAGGCAGGCAGGCAGGCAGGCAGGCAGGCAGGCAGGCAGGCAGGCAGGCAGGCAGGCAGGCAGGCAGGCAGGCAGGCAGGCAGGCAGGCAGGCAGGCAGGCAGGCAGGCAGGCAGGCAGGCAGGCAGGCAGGCAGGCAGGCAGGCAGGCAGGCAGGCAGGCAGGCAGGCAGGCAGGCAGGCAGGCAGGCAGGCAGGCAGGCAGGCAGGCAGGCAGGCAGGCGAATTTGGCTGAGGGAGGCAGGATACTTTGCAGGCTGGTTGATGCTCTCTGTCATGTGTTCTCAGGAGCCTGGGTGTGGGCTGGGGTGCTGGGGAATTGAAGCAAGGGTAGCCTCTCCCCCCTCCAACACAGGGCCATCAGGGCCAATGCAAGGAGTTGAAGGCCAACTCCAGATGAGAAGAATTGACAGGAGAGTGGTGCCAAATTAGAAATATTGTTCCTCTCTCACTCACTCTCTCTCCCACTCCCCTCCTCTGTCCATTTCTCCCACACTCTCTCACTCTCCATCAGCCTTTACCTTCCTCCATCTCCGTTCTCTCTCCCTCTCTCTTTCTTTCCACCCTCTGTTGAGTGAATACCTGCCAGAAACACATACTGTAACGTGGTCTCCTTGGAATAATTGCAGGAATCTGCCACACACACACACACATACACTAATGGCCTTCTGTTACCTGCGCTCTCGCGGCAGGCGAGACTCTGCGTGTGCCGCGTAGATAATGAGATGTATGCGATGGTGCTTTTGTGTGTTCTGTAATTAATATCAGACATGAGGTGAGAGGTGCGAAGGCTCATATGCTGCCAGCCGCCTGCCGTATCTACTTACATATACCTTGAAACGTGTTCAACCTCATCTGACAGATCGCACCGTAAATAGTAACTCTAACGTCAGCACCCCTGTCATTTTCCTAGTCGGTTGTTTGCTCTGATTCTTGTCATGGTCTACGGTATCGGATGTACGGTGTTCTTGGTGCTCTCCATCATTATCCACATTATATATCTCCTCTCTTCCCGTGACTTCCTTGTACCTTCCCCATCTTGGGAATATTCAGACACAGCTGAACACAGCTCTGCCACATTCCCCTGGTATGCCTGAGATATTTCCTCCCTTGCTTTTTCCGGCTGCCTCGCTTCATTCAGCTCCAACCATTAATAAAGTTTACTCTCTTCCTGTATTTTTTCCGCCTAATTCCCACTTTTCCAGCAGGCATGTCACGGCCTCCTCGCTGTCTCTGCCGTACCACTTCCTGTGCCTGGCCTGGAAACGAAAACACAAACATTTCAACCTATCGCTAATTGTAGTTACACACATAACATGACTAGTAATGGTGTTAAAGTACAAATCAAATCAAATCAAATTGTATTTGTCACATACACATGGTTAGCAGATGTTAATGCGAGTGTAGCGAAATGCTTGTGCTTCTAGTTCCGGCAATACAGTAATAACCAACGAGTAATCTAATCTAACAATTCCACAACAACTACCTTACACACACAAGTGTAAAGAATGAAGAATATGTACATAAAGATATATGAATGCGTGATGGTACAGAACGGCATAGGCAAGATGCAGTAGATGGTATCGAGTACAGTATATACATATGAGATGAGTATGTAAACAAAGTGGCATAGTTAAAGTGGCCTGTGATACATGTATTACATAAAGATGGCAAGATGCAGTAGCTGGTATAGAGTACAGTATATACATATGAGATGAGTAATGCAGGGTATGTAAACATTATATTAAGTGGCATTGTTTAAAGTGGGTAGTGATACATTTTTTACATAAATTTTCCATTATTAAAGTGGCTGGAGTTGAGTCAGTATGTTGGCAGCAGCCACTCAATGGTAGTGGTGGCTGTTTACCAGTCTGATGGCCTTGAGATAGAAGCTGTTTTTCAGTCTCTTGGTCCCTGCTTTGATGCACTTGTACTGACCTCGCCTTCTGGATGATAGCGGGGTGAACAGGCAGTGGCTCGGGTGGTTGTTGTCCTTGATGATCTTTTTGGCCTTCCTGTGACATCGGGTGGTGTAGGTGTCCTGGAGGGCAGGTAATTTGCCCCCGGTGATGCGTTGTGCAGACCTCACTACCCTCTGGAGAGCCTTACGGTTGTGGGCGGAGCAGTTGCCGTACCAGGCGGTGATACAGCCCGACAGGATGCTCTCGATTGTGCATTTATAAAAGTTTGACCAATCCCTCCCTAACCCGGACGACGCTAGGCCAATTGTGCGTCGCCCCACGGACCTCCCGGTCGCGGCCGGTTACGACAGACCCAGGGACTCTGATGGCACAGCTGGCGCTGCAATACAGCGCCCATAACCACTGCGCCACCCGGGAGGCCCTCAGCGACGTACTTAGCTGCCATGTTAGTCGCTATTTATCACCATGTCTTCCTGGAAGACAGAAAGCAATTCCACTTCCCGTCGTCTCACGCTCTCAACAGAGAAGACGTTCCTCTGTTTTCATCCACATCACCTCCATAACAAGATACCTTTGATCAAGGAACCACTAATATGCCTATTAAGACGTAATAATAACAGAAAATATGCACCTTCTGATACACAACCTCAGTCAACTAATTAGGTCCATCTGCTTCCCATCTACAAGACTTGGGTGAAAATGTGTCAGAAGAAGCATTCATAGCCAACGCTGAACACAGGCATCTCCTGCATGTGGCACCTCCTGCATGTGGTGTTATGTGTAGCTGTAGCCTTGTGGTTCCTCAGGCTCAGTCCCGTCATTATTTTACATTATGCTGTATCCTGGAGGCATTTTCGCTGAGATAAAAAAAAAGAAAGTATGCCATGCAAGTTGAATATTAGTTTATATTTTAGCAACGTTGAGTCCCTGCATTACAATAGTTTTCCATAATTGGGAATTGTGCTGTAATAATGTAGGCCTATGATGAAGATGATCATTTTAGAATTCCAACATGTAGTATAGTGTATATGGAGAAAAACCCCATAAACAGTCCATGTTAGAAAGTGTTTCTGAGTAGGTTGTACAGCTACAGTATGTGCTACCTGACTGAAAATGAATGATGCACAAAAAAATACACAAACAAATGTGCCATATCCTTTTTATAACTTTGTGATAACAGGTAATTGATACAGTAGGGGAAAGCGTAAAGACACCTTATGGTGTGGGAAAATTACCATAACAAGAATAACTGAGGTGATGAGACGATGGATAGTTGAAATACCAGTGAAACGAATAGCAAGACGGTTACCTCATAAGACGTGGAATTAAAATACCCTTTTACCCGGGCATCGTCGGCTGCAGTGACAAGATCATACTTGTCACGTTAAGATTAAGATTTAAGATTAAGATTACGGTCACTGTATTTGTCTATTGCACACAAGGTTCAGCCCGAAATTGGACTTTCGCTTTTAACTCACGTCCTCCAAAGTCCATTTTAAGTCCATGGCCCCTATCAAAATATGATTGAAATAAGTTCAGCTGCATTGCAGTTTCCCTTATCAGACTATGTTTATATATTTCCCCTCAAAATGTCTTCATCAGTCCTTTGTTCTTGTTTTTTTGTTATGTTAGTGCAGTGTTTTCTAAATTATGCTGTTCTCAGCTATTATTTGGTCTGTTTTTTATATTTTGTTCCTCTGGAATAGATGTTTACATGATACCAGTTCCTAATGAGACCTGGTAACCAAGGAGACAGTCACAAAACTGTCAAGTTTCGAGTCTTTTCAAAAAATCTCATGTGGGGTGTGTTCTCCAACTGTCAAAGAGGCACTTTCAACACGACATCTCCTCTGGCGAATTTTCCGGCGAATTCAGCCAGTTTGTGAACTGTTTTCTTCAAAACACACAGTCACTGACTCTCTCTGGAGATTCAACAACTGCACAAAGAGCAGACTGTTGAATAAATAAAATGACACAAGCAATCAGGTTTGTAATTCTTCTGCTGGGTTGCCATACAGTTCTCATTCCCAGTGGTTCAATGAACTAAAATGCATCAATTGAATGACAGTATTGGATGAACACTTGAAAAAAATGGCAATCAGAAATAAATCACATACATTTTCTGTAGAACATCAGTACTTGAGGGAGTTGAAGCAATGTCATCAAATTTATGTTGAAACGTTTGAAAGAAACTGGGGTCACATTTCTCTTTCTCTCTTTATTTTTCTTACTTTTCCTTTTATATTGTTTATCCATAAATAAAAATGTATCCTTCATGTCTCACCTACACCAGTGTAGCATTGAAGACAGATTGTGCTTAACAGCAGAGTTAACGTTGTGCTTTGATTCATTTCAGACCATCACATGGCCCTAGCATTGTAAGTGTTGAGGCCCTTGAACGAGGTGTTAAGTGTGACTGACACTGGAGGGTTGAAGCATTTCAAAGACATGCTTAGATTAGAGGAGAGTGGATAGGGTCCTACTCACCAGGGGTTGGAACCAGTTCAGGGAACAAAACCGAGAACAGGACACCGAGACCCGAAGTGATCTCTAGTGTTCCGAAACAGAACCATTATTTTAAAAGCATTTAATGCCCTTATTTTAGTCTCCAAGCATATTTTTTCTAAAGTGCCAATGCAAAGAACTTACTCTTTCTCTCAGAAATGTCTTCTTAACTACTGTCTCACTCAGAAACGTCTTCTTAACTACTGTCTCACTCAGAAATGTCTTAACTACTGTCTCACTCAGAAATGTCTTCTTAACTACTGTCTCACTCAGAAATGTCTTAACTACTGTCTCACTCAGAAATGTCTTCTTAACTACCGTCTCACTCAGAAATGCCTTCTTAACTACTGTCTCACTCAGAAACGTCTTCTTAACTACTGTCTCACTCAGAAACGTCTTCTTAACTACTGTCTCACTCAGAAATGTCTTAACTACTGTCTCACTCAGAAACGTCTTCTTAACTACCGTCTCACTCAGAAATGTCTTCTTAACTACTGTCTCACTCAGAAATGTCTTCTTAATTACTGTCTCTCTCAGAAACTTCTCCTTAACTACTGTCTCTCTCAGAAACTTCTCCTTAACTACTGTCTCTCTCAGAAACTTCTCCTTAACTACTGTCTCTCTCAGAAACTTCTCCTTAACTACTGTCTCACTCAGAAACTTCTCCTTAACTACAGTTATAACGTTTCACATTTACAAGCATGTAAACAACTAGCTTGCCTGCTCCATTGCAAGCTGCTCTATCCACACTGATCTGTGGAGTAAGTTAATGAGCCAAATGTAACAACTATGTCGATTTCAAAGCTTAAAAAAGGAACAGAAAGGAACGATATAAACCTGTACTTGAAAAAGAAAATATATATGTTGGTCAGAGCAGTGGAAATAAAAAATTAAATTGTGAACGAAACAAATGGAAAATAATTTATTCCTCACGCTGTATTTATTTGAGTGTAAAGGCATGGATGGTCTGTCTGGAGGACGTATCCAGGATGAGACCACATCAATTTTTCTCGGAGCTGTCTAACATGCCTGACTGACATGTTTTCTGACATGATTACACCCAAATGGAGGTTGGTTGTAATTGCCCATCTGGTGTTGAGTTGGCGTTGCGTCATCGGGGGGAGGATATGTGTGTGTCTGTGTGTGTGTGTTGTAAGTGAACCTAAGCTAACCCAAGACTACCTGTCAAATTACACCCTGTATCTCTCCATTACACGATTACACATGCACGTCATCAAGTAGAACCCATATTAGATCAGAGACAAGACACAAACACACACACCTTACACCCACACCCCAAACACACACATAAACACCCAACCCGCACATACACGCAAGCACACACACACACACACACACACACACACACACACACACACACCTTACACCCACCCCCCAAACACACACATAAACACCCCTCCCCCACCCACCCAACCCGCACATACACGCACGCAAGCATACACACACACACACACGCACGCACGCAAGCACACACATACATACATAAACACCCCTCCCCCATCCACCCAACCCGCACATACACACATACACACACGCACGAACACACACACACACACACACACACACCTTACACCCACCCCCCAAACACACACATAAACACCCCTCCCCCACCCACCCAACCCGCACATACACGCACGCACGCAAGCACACACACACACACATGCATGCAAGCACACACACACACACACACACACACACACACACACACACAATAATTTTCCAATAACAATACCCTCCCATTCAAATAATTGTATAATGTTTCCTACTTTGTTTTCTCTATCCATCCTTCCTGTCCTCCTTTTCCATTCACACATACGGTGCAGTGAACAGCGGGAGACACCCCTTCTACTCCAACAGAGCCAGCTGTCAATCACACAACACATGACGGCATCCCGATGAGTGACAGCTGAGGCAGATGCACATTTCACTGAGGTGAGTAGGGACGACACAGCTGTGTGTGTGTGTGTGTGTGTGTGTGTGTGTGTGTGTGTGTGTGTGTGTGTGTGTGTGTGTGTGTGTGTGTGTTTGTCTGTGTGTGTGTGTGTGTGTGTGTGTGTGTGTGTGTGTGTGTGTGTGTGTGTGTGTGTGTGTGTGTGTGTGTATTTGGCCCATGGTGACCTGTTTACAAGGGTCAAGAAGGGACAGTGAGGGAGAGGGAGGGGGGCGAGACAGTGTCTGGCTGCAGGGTGAGGGCCACAGGGCAGGTGAGAGGTGAGTCATCGGAGCGAGGAGCGAGATGGGGTAATGGGTGAGTCAGCCTTATGCCCACAGCCCCTATTCCTTCTATCTTAGCCCGCAAAAGAACACACGCACACACACACATAAACACACCCATACACTGAAACATTCACACACACATAAACACATCCATCCTAACTCAAGAGCTGTCCGATCGCATTATATACAGTCATGACACTTTATGGTTTTTGTCCTGAACATTTAAGAGTAGCAAGAAGAATTAGCCCATAGAGACAACTAAACAAGAAAATGTAGTATTTTCACATTGACTGACTTTCAGAGTTCAATCAGTCTTGTCAGGGAAATGATATACCCCAGTTTTGGGATTTCATAAAGAATTCAAATGAGTGTTTTGTCATCTCTCTCTCTCTTTCTCTCTTTCTCTCTCTCTCTCTCTTTCTTTCGTTAGTTAACTGAATAATCACCTGGCATTCAACAAAAGTGAATATGTCAAGGTCATATTTTTATTTTTATTTTACCTTTATTTAACCAGGCAAGTCAGTTAAGAACAAATTCTTATTTTCAATGACGGCCTGGGAACAGTGGGTTAACTGCCTGTTCAGGGGCAGAACGACAGATTTGTACCTTGTCAGCTCGGGGGTTTGAACTCGCAACCTTCCGGTTACTAGTCCAACGCTCTAACCACTAGGCTACCCTGCCGCCCCATATGACTTTATCTTCCCTCGAATTACTTTTCCCTACCTCGTCGTCGTCTCTCCCCAGTCACTCAGTCTCTGTGTGTGTGTGCGTGGTGTGTGTGTGTGTGTGTGTGTGTGTGTGTGTGTGTGTGTGTGTGTGTGTGTGTGTGTGTGTGTGTGTGTGTGTGTGTGGTGTGTGTGTGTGTGTGTGTGTGGTGTGTGTGTGTGTGTGTGTGACGAGGTCCTGCTTTGTGTTTTATCATAAAAACTACTGCAGATTAATGAGAGATTCACGATGAATAAGTATCTATTATTCCACAGTCAGAGCGGCTTTGAAATTCTAAATGATATATAAAGTGCAGAGGGGTTTTGTTTGGGATTTTTTTACGCTGTTTGGAGGCCAGTCAACAGGAACTTAATTGTAGTGTTTTTGAAGTTCTGAAATATGTATGTTTTTGTACAGTAGTATTGCTGCCACAATGTTTTATCAATGACAAACATACTTTTAGTATTACAATCATTGTCAATACCTACCCACTGGGCAAAAACTGGTTGACGTTGTTTCCACATTATTTCAACCCAGTGGGTAGTGAATATTTTTGTTCTAGACATGAAAATATATATATTTTTTTTATGAAAGTGATCAATTTCAAGTTTATTTGGTTTGAATTTAGTGACATATACAGTGCCTTGCGAAAGTATTCGGCCCCCTTGAACTTTCCGACCTTTTGCCACATTTCAGGCTTCAAACATCAAGATATAAAACTGTATTTTTTTGTGAAGAATCAACAACAAGTGGGACACAATCATGAAGTGGAACGACATTTATTGGATATTTCAAACTTTTTTAACAAATCCAAAACTGAAAAATTGGGCGTGCAAAATCATTCAGCCCCTTTACTTTCAGTGCAGCAAACTCTCTCCAGAAGTTCAGTGAGGATCTCTGAATGATCCAATGTTGACCTAAATGACTAATGATGATAAATACAATCCACCTGTGTGTAATCAAGTCTCCGTATAAATGCACCTGCACTGTGATAGTCTCAGAGGTCCGTTAAAAGCGCAGAGAGCATCATGAAGAACAAGGAACACACCAGGCAGGTCTGAGATACTGTTGTGAAGAAGTTTAAAGCCGGATTTGGATACAAAAAGATTTCCCAAGCTTTAAACATCCCAAGGAGCACTGTGCAAGCGATAATATTGAAATGGAAGGAGTATCAGACCACTGGAAATCTACCAAGACCTGGCCGTCCCTCTAAACCTTCAGCTCATACAAGGAGAAGACTGATCAGAGATGCAGCCAAGAGGCCCATGATCACTCTGGATGAACTGCAGAGATCTACAGCTGAGGTGGGAGACTCTGTCCATAGGACAACAATCAGTCGTATATTGCACAAATCTGGCCTTTATGGAAGAGTGGCAAGAAGAAAGCCATTTCTTAAAGATATCCATAAAATGTGTTGTTTAAAGTTTGCCACAAGCCACCTGGGAGACACACCAAACGTGGAAGAAGGTGCTCTGGTCAGATGAAACCAAAATTGAACTTCTGAATAATTTTGCACGCCCAATTTTTCCGTTTTTGATTTGTTAAAAAAGTTTTAAATATCCAATAAATGTCGTTCCACTTCATGATTGTGTCCCACTTGTTGTTGATTCTTCACAAAAAAATACAGTTTTATATCTTTATGTTTGAAGCCTGAAATGTGGCAAAAGGTCGCAAAGTTCAAGGGGGCCGAATACTTTCGCAAGGCACTGTAAATTTGCATCATTAACTTTATACATACGTTTGTGTTTTGTGACATTGAAAGATGCAAATCTATTTAGGGACAATATAGCTGTCATTTATAAACTACCCTCAGACTGTCAAAATGTCCTCTAAACTCTGAGGTTCACGGAAGATGCCAAGTCATACTCCCATTCCACCCCCACACTCAGTTGCCCCTGGGACTATAAGGCATATTTATGTGCACTCTGGCCCTATATGTGCCCTGATCATTTCCTGTGTCAAAGCAAATCCACCAAGGCCACCTTCCCTTTAATTAAAAAAACAAGCTTTGGCTTTCCCCCCAGTATTCAGCATACATCTTAATGAGATGCATGGACCTTTTTCTGTAGCAAAGGAGGGGGCTTGAATTTAAAATTGCAGTATAATTACAACAAACCTTAGTACTGACAGAAAATCAGTAGGTAGTTCTCCAGGTGAGGAGCTAGGCCGCATGGTAGTGTCGATGGAGAGAACCCTTATGGAAAAACCACATGATTTTACATGTGGAAAATCACATGACTTCCATTAGTTTTGCATATACAGTTGAAGTCGTTAGTTTACATACACTTAGGTTGGAGTCATTAAAACTCGTTTTTCAACCACTCCATACATTTCTTGTTAAAAAACTATAGTTTTGGCAAGTCGGTGAGGACATCTACTTTGTGCATGACACAAGTCATTTTTCCAACAATTGTTTACAGACAGATTATTTCACTTATAATTCACTGTATCACAATTCCAGTGGATGAGAAGTTTACATTCACTAAGTTGACTGTGCCTTTAAACAGCTTGGAAAATTTCAGAAAATTTCATGGCTCTAAAAGCTTCTGATAGGCTAATTGGCATCATTTGAGTCAATTGGAGGTGTACCTGTGGATGCATTTCAAGGACTACCTTCAAACTCAGTGCCTCTTTGCTTGACATCATGGGAAAATCAAAAGAAATCAGCCAAGACCTCAGAAAATAATTGTAGATCTCCACAAGTCTGGTTTATCCTTGGGAGCAATTTCCAAATGCCTGAGGGTACCACGTTCATCTGTACAAACAATATGTTCCTCCTGACAGAGCTAATATAAATGAGTCAGGTCTGTATTCCTCCTTGCTCGCAGACGCTTTTTCAGTTCTGCCCACAAATGTTCTGTAGGTCTGAGGTCAGGACTTTGTGATGGCCACCTCAATACCTTGACTTTGTTGTCCTTAAGCCATTTTGCCACAACTTTGGAAGTATGTTTGTTGTCATTGTCATTTGGAAGACCCATTTGTGACCAAGCTTTAACTTCCTGATGTCTATTGTCTTGAGATGTTGCTTCAATATATCCACATAATTTTCCTTCCTCATGATGCCATCTATTTTGTGAATTGCACCAGTCCCTCCTGGAGCAAAGCACCCCTACAACATGATGCTGCCACCCTTGTGCTTCACGGTTGGGATGATGTTCTTCGGCTTGCAAGCATCACCCTTTTTCCTCCAAACATAACGATGGTCATTATGGCCAAACAGTTCTATTTTTGTTTCATCAGACCAGAGAACATTTCTCCAAAAGATACAATCTTTGTCCCCATGTGCATTTGCAAACCGTAGTCTGGCTTTTTTATGGAGGTTTTGGAGCAGTGACTTCCTTGCTGAGCTGCCTTTCAGGTTATGTCGATATAGGACTCATTTTACTTTGGATATAGCTTCTGTTGTGCCTGTTTCCTCCAGCATCTTCACAATGTCCTTTGCTGTTGTTCTGGGATTGATTTGCACTTTTCGCACCAAAGAACGTTCATCTCTAGGAGACAGAACGCGTCTCCTTCCTGAGCGGTATGATGGCTGTGTGGTCCCATGGTGTTTATACTTGCGTACTATTGTTTGTACAGATGAATGTGGTACCTCAGGCATTTGGAAATTGCTCCCAAGGATGAACCAGACTTGTGGAGGTCTACAATTATTTTCTGAGGCCTTGGCTGATTTCTTATGATTTTCCTATGATTTCAAGCAAAGAGGCACTGAGTTTGAAGGTAGGCTTTGAAATACATCCACAGTCAGCCCTCCAATTCACTCAAATTAAGTCAATTAGCCTATCAGAAGCTTCTAAAGCCCTTACATCATTTTCTGGAATTTTCCAAGCTGTTTAAAGGCACAGTCAACTTAGTGTATGTAAACTTCTGACCCACTGGAATTGTGATACAGTGAATTATAAGTGAAATAATCTGTCTGTAAACAAAAGCGAACTTGCATTTCCAAAAACTAAAGAGATACATGTAAGTTCTGTTGTTCACATGTGAGACCACGTGTTCACATGTATTCCGTATAGAGTTCACATGTTAACCACACCATTTCACATGTGAGGAGAATAACATGTTTACACCTCACATGTGAATTGCATTTATAAACATATTATAATCACTTATATTATGGCCATTTTAATGTAATTTAACATTTCACATGAGCTGTACCTTGATGTGTTCCCTTCCGACCAATAACAAATAATCTACTATCAATACAGAGACACGTTAAAAGTACCTTTTCTTAGCTCCTCCTCATCGCTGATTTAATGATCTTGGTCATGCAACAGAGTGTGTATTCCTCCATTAATATTTACCATAGTGTTTCCCAACAAGGTGACAACAGGTGGTGTTCCTCTCCGTTCCAGCAGTCCCTGTCCTTGGTCAGAAGCCACTGAGGTGAAAGAGAGAAGACAGTGAGGCAGTTACGCTAGCGTCTCTCTCCTGGCTATGCCCCAGGCACTCTGATTGCTAGATGTAGCATGTGGCAAACCTACCACAGAGGGCAGGCAGGACCTGGTGACGAGGTATGTGTGTGTGTGTGTGTGTGTGTGTGTGTGTGTGTGTGTGTGTGTGTGTGTGTGTGTGTGTGTGTGTGTGTGTGTGTGTGTGTGTATGTGTGTGTGTGTGTCTATGTGTGCCGTCCCATGGTTGCATCATGTAATAAATGATGGACTAACTAAGGTTTGTATTTTTGGTTTAAAGACAAAACATTTTTGTCAGTCCTCCTCTTTATCTGACATGATTGGAGCAATCATTTCACTACTTCAAAGTGATGGGACTGGCTAGACAATACAGTGCCACATCAGGGGGGAGTAATTGCCAGTTACCGAGGCCTACAAAGTGTGTACTGTACAACTACCAATTGCTAAAAATAAATTATATAATTACAGCAGCATTAACAGAATTGCTGTCCCTGCAACAACCCATATTGTTGTTGTGCATTTTACTTCCCTCTTTCTGCCAAGGTGAGCCTCAATGGCGCTGGTCTAGCATTTGTAAAGCTGTTGCTAGGAGCGATCACCAGAAATGTCAGACGACTCAGCAAGCGATGAAATTTGACATATGGCATCAAAGCGTCATTAGGATGGCTCCTGCTGCAGACCAGGAAGTCTCTTTCAAGAGGGGGCTGAGGGCTATTGAGGGACGAGGAAGGGCAGGAGATGGTTTGAGAGACACGGTCCCTGTTTGTTATTGTCTGTGTAGTGATTCTCTGGGGCCAGGTCCTGTCTAACAGAGAGAGGGGATGGTCTCTGTGTAGTGATTCTCTGGGGCCTTGCCCTGTCTAACAGAGAGAGGGGGTGGTCTCTGTGCAGTGATTCTCTGGAGCCAGGCCCTGTATAACAGAGAGAGGAGATGGTCTCTGTGTAGTGATTCTCTGGGGCCAGACCCTGTCTAACAGAGAGAGGGGATGGTCTCTGTGTAGTGATTCTCTGGGGCCAGGCCCTGTCTAACAGAGAGAGGGGATGGTCTCTGTGTAGTGATTCTCTGGGGCCAGGTCCTGTCTAACAGAGAGAGAATGATCTCTACAATATGAGGATGGTATTCTTTACTAATGTGTGCCAAACATCTCGGCTGTAAGTGATTATAATTACTTTAAATGTGTTTACAATTAACTTACCTCAGATAATAAAAGTAGAGATGACAGATGGGTTTGAGCAAGCATCTATTTCCTCTCTAGGATTTTAACAAGCTGACACATTTTATAGACAAGATCAGAAGATCCTCCATCATATTGTCACTGAAACATGCCAGTTCCTCCACATTATCAAAAGGAAACTGCCGACCTGGACCTGTGCTCAGTTCTATAGTTACTTATCCCCTGGACTGTCTCTGGGTCATTTGATAGGTGTATTTCTGGATGACGTGGTGGCCCTCTCATCGGAGTTAACAGCATTACTGGGCAGTGTGACCACCCTCCTCAGAGTGTTCAGGGGGACAGGGTTTTATCACTGGATGATGTCCCCCTAATGAGGATCTACATCACAGATAACCACACACAAGCAGCGAGGAGCTCAGATAGCACCATAAGTTGATTGTTGCCTGCCCCACAGAAACATGTAACATGTGCACACACACAGATGCACGCACAGGCGCACACACACACACACAGATTTATCAAGAGTTTTTTCCCTCCTTGATAATATTCATGCACAAGCACACACAAACTAACAGAAATCACACACACACGAGCAGTTCATTGGTGGAGACTGAGTCATGAACATTGCTTGGGGTTTGATGAATGGTTGTTTTCCCCTTCCTCAGCATTGCAGCATTGCAGTTTTAATATGCATGTTCCACAACGCCACTCTCTCTCTCTCTCCTTCGTTCTCTCCTTCCCTTCTCCCCTTCTCTCTCTCCTTCTCTCCCTTCACCTCATTGTGAGGAATCTCTTCTTCTTGATTAAAAACCATTAATTATACCAGACACATAGTAATGTCTGGGAATGTTTTCAGAGGCACAAAATGAGAATAACTTCCTCTATGAAGGTAAAAACACATTATTTTCAACAGCAACATTTTCAACAACTTATTCCAAATTGGCCCAATCCAAGAAAATAATAGTCTAACATCTGAATTATTACAGATGAATATATTCACAGAGGGATGATACGCTGACCTATATTTTATGTTTTGAACCTTATTGAACTGCTCCTGAGTGGCGCGGCGGTCTAATGCACTGCATCTCAGTGCTAGAGGCTTCACTACAGACCCTGGTTTGATTCAACGCTGTATCACAACCGGCCGTGATTGGAAATCCCATAAGGCGGTGCACAATTGGCCCAGTGTTGTCTGGGTTAGGGTTTGGCTGAGGTAGGCCGTCATTGTAAATAAGAATTTGTTCTTAACTGACTTGCCTAGTTAAATAAAGGTTAAATAAAAAGAGAAAAAAGAATGCTAGCTAGCGAAGTTATCTTAAGGTCTCCATTTAAAGGGCAAGAAGTGAGTGAAATGTAAATGTTGAGCCTGAGCTAGTGCCCCATATCTCAAGCACCACTTTATGGACAGAAGAATCACACTTTTGTACTAACAATTCTTTAGTCTGGAGTTTATATATTATTAGCCTTTAAGAATTGATCATGTTGAATGGAAGTCTTTTCTAGCTCTACTTGTCTACCCCAAGTCTACTCACATTGTAGTAATTGTGGCCTTGTATATAATGCTGTAACTTAAATCATACTGCTGTTGTACAGATCATTGATGCGATGTGGTATTTAAGATTGTCACTTTGATGTAAAGCCAAATTTCCTTATGTCGATTAAATATGAATTACAGTATGCTTGCTAATTTGTCTTTGTTAAAAAATACAGCAGTTCTGTTTGAAATAAGTGAAAGTTAAATGCCAGATTATCACTGATAGATTTCAGTATATGCAAAAACTACTATGAATTCTGGGGCAAAGAGATAAAGCGCAATTCCGTTTTAAAGCCTCTGAATGGAACAGAATCCCTACTATTTCAACACAAAATGCATTTTCTAAATGGTAACAATATTTCCTGATTTGTCCAGCAGGACCTCTACAGCTGGACAATTCAACACTTCCATCATTCTCTCCTCAGAGGCTGATTCAGACCTGGGTCACTAAGTGGGTAATCAATTACCTCTCTGGCCAATCAATTATGCTAAATTGATCAATTACCAGGTAGAATGGAAAACCAATGGTACTTCAGCCCTCAAGGCCTGGTAATTTTGTTCTAGTCGAGAGATCAAACTGTGACTACCTCACTGAATGACCCATTACGTCTGAGTAAAATGAAGGTTAATATTTTTCAGCAACAGAAACACTATTATGTAGTTCTGAGTCATTTGTGGCAGTCCATTTTCTCCATCCAACACATAACATATCTTTTGTCAAATCAATGGTGTTTGTTGTACCAATGATGTGTGTGTGTGGGATTGGTGAGTTGGGATTTGACAATGTCAAGTGTTTTATTGATCCAACAGAACTCACAGTATAGTGATGTTTTCTCTTCAAGAGTGAACCATCCTGGTTAAATAGAATTAATGAACTAAGAAGGAGAGAGACAGAGAGGGGGAGAGAGGGGGGGAGAGAGTGAGATTGGGGGGAGGCAGAGGGCGAAGCAAAGATATTTTTGCACTTTTCATATTGTGATCATTTCTCAAAAATAGGACGAGTATCTTTTCCTCATCCCTTCTTCCTTCATTTCCCCACCCATGTCTCAGACACATCACATGAATCTACCCTAAAAAACACAGGCTGAAGCCCTCCTCTCTCCACACACACACACACACACACAAACACACACACACACACACACACACACACACACACACACACACACACACACACACACACACACACACACACACACACACACACACACACACACGCACCTTCCTTATCAATTCACTACCAGAGGATTTGATGGGCTGCGTTCCCTACCCTCCTATTATGGTAGCTCCACAGTGTATTCACAGAGGGGGATTGAGAGGAGGGAATCTGCTCTCTGCATCATTGAGGACATTCATATAGAGGGCCTCCAGAGGAAAATGAGATGGATAATTTTTTTTGGTGTCCTAGGAGCCACTTCACCGTAATACATTTCCACCCAATTTTACCTTCTGTTGATGTTTTGGCTTGGATTGGGAGACTATTGGCAGAGAAGGTCCTGGTCTATATTGAAGGCTGGTGTCTGGAGATAAAGTCAGGACAAACAGAGAGGTTATAGAATGAAAAGATCCTTTTGATTGTGGCTCCTTGAGTTTGGATGCAGTTTGAAAGCCCAAGATTTCTAAATTCTTAGCCTGGGAATAGGGACATTATGCGTGAAACTTGGAATAAGTTGGTTGTTTGTGAACCAAAAGAGCATTGTGTCGAAAGACAATTGTTTGTGTAGAAAGTATTATTTTTCTACATTAGAACCAGGATAAATGGTCCTAAACATTTCTCCACAGTAAAGCTAAACCAATCTCATTCCATACCCAGTGTTCTCAACCCAATCAGGTCTGTGATGCCCATCAAATAAATTAGTATTAATGGTTATTTGTCACATGCTTCGTAAACAAAAGACGAGCAGTGAAATGCTTACTTTTGGGCAATTCCCAACAATGCAGAGAGAAAGATAATAGAGAAACAAGAGAAAAGTAAAACATGTAAAAATAAAAGTTATAATGAATACACAATGAGTAGCTTGGCTAAATTTGGCTAAATAGACGGGGTACCAGTACAGAGTCCATGGGCAGGGGTACGAGGTAATTAAGGTAGATACTCTATGTACATATAACTAGGAATAAAGTAACAAAGTAATAAAGTAACAGATAATTAACAGAAGCAGTGTAGGTGATTCGTCAAAAAAGTTGGTGCAAAAGGGGCAATGCAGATTGTCCAGGTAGCTATTTGGTTAACTATTTAATTAATTATTTAGCTAATGGCTTGGGGGTAGAAGCTGTTCGGGGTCTTGTTGGTTACAGACTAGGTGCATCGGTACTGCTTGTCATGTGGTAGCAGAGAGAACAGTCTATGACTTTGGGGGCTGGTGTCTTTAAACATTTTTAGGGCCTTCCTCTAACACCGCCTGGTATAGAGGTCCTGGATGGCAGGGAGCTCGGCCCCAGTAATGTACTACCCACTACCTCTGTAGCGCCTTGCTGTCGGATGCCAAGCAGTTGCCATACCAAGCGGTGATGCAGTCAGTCAAGATGCTCTCAATGGTGCAGCTGTATAACTTTTTTGAGGATATGAGGGCCGATGCTAAATCTTACCGGAGGGGACTAAGCACACACCCCTGGCCCTGAGGGGCCCCCGTGTTAAGGGTCAGCCTAGCAGATGTGTTGCCTACCCTCACCACCTGGGGGAGGCCCATCAGGAAGTCCAGGATCCAGTTGCAGAGGGAGGTGTTCAGTCCCAGGGTCCTTAGCTTAGTGATGAGCTTGGAGGGCACTATAGTGTTGAACGCTGGGCTGTAGTCTATGAACAGCATTCTCACATAGGTGTTCCTTTTGTCCAGGTGGGAAAAGGGAGTGTGGAGTGCAATAGAGATTGCATCATCTGTGGATCTGTTTCGGCGGTATGCGAATTGGAGTGGATACAGGGTGTCCGGAATGATGGTGTCGATGTGAGATGCTTTTCAAAGCATTTCATGGCTACAGATGTGAGTGCTACATTACGCGGCAATAGTCATTTAGGCAGGTTACCTTGGTGTTCTTGGGCACAGGGAATATGGTGGTCTGCTTGAAACATGTAGGTACTACAGACTGTGTCAGGGAGAGTTTGAAAATGTCAGGGAAGACACTTTCCAGCTGATTGTAGGACAGTAACATGATTACAGGAAGTTTTAACACCACAACTGCCTCAAGGAATCTAGTCACTTTTGCCAAAATCAAGCTGTGAAGGGTTGTTTAAAATCAAACCAGACACAGCAGAGGTTATCTGACAAATTATGAGATATAGAAATAAGCAATACCAAATCTGAATCAGGGTTCTTCAAGTGCTGTTGTCATGAAGCATGGTCCCTTGGAGACCCATCAGTTGTCCATAATGTGTTTCAGTATTAAGAGGATGTGATGATCCTTTATTGAAATCTGGCTCTCAATCTGGGAAAATAATCATTTAGTTTTGCTTTTGAGTTATTCCTAGAAAACAACAGTTAAAGTGTGATTCAAATATGTCGCTTAACGGACCAACTGAAATCCCAGGGGTAGACAATTTGGCAGATCTTAGCTGACAGTAGGGCGCTGCCTCGTGTCAGTTTGTCCCCAGTCGTGTGTTCTTCAACTGACCTCATGTCCACTTGTGCATGCAGCCATTTCAAAGAAATATGTCTTCGAAAAGTAGCTGTTGGGAAGGACAAGAAAAAGAAGAGAGAGAGGATTGGACACACATACACTCCCTTTCTCATTCGCATTCTCTCTCTCTCTCTCTCACACACACACACACACACACACACACACACACACACACACACACACACACACACACACACACACACACACCACACACACACACACACACACACACACACACACACCCTGAGAGAAAGAGAGGTCCCCGCAGACTGTGATGAAGACGAAGGAGAAGGAGAGAACTGGAAGCCAAATCTGCCCTCAGGGCACAATAACTCACCGCTTAGCTTCCACAGGAAGTCACCAGATTAGGTCTGAATCACATTTCTCCCCCTCCCTATCCGCCCGCCATCTTTCCCAGCCATGATTAGCATGATGCCTGGGCACCTAAAAACCCACTGCCGTCCTTATCCCCCATACTGGCGTGGGAGATGCACTGGCAATCTAGAGGGAGTGGGAGAGAAAGAGAGAAATAAACTGTAAGAGAGAGAGAGAGAGAGAGACTCCAGAAAAAAAACAATAGAATGAAAGAAGGAGTTCTTAATAATGGTAGGGCCACTTTGTCTGAGTGATTGAATGTAAAAGTAGAACATTATTTTTGTATTTCAGAGAACAGAAGCCAAAAGTGGTCTTGTTCATAGGTGAACCGTTTCTCCACTTTGCCTCCTACATGAACATGACATGTCCATCAAATCCAAATCATACATGCCAATCAAATCGGTGTTCTATCTTAAGACCTTTTGAAAAGTACCCGGTTGATTGATTGGTAAAGATTCCGAGAGGGGATTTGTTAAAGGACAGAATACATTGAGAATGAAGGGTGATTGGGGTCAGTAGAGAGGATTAGTACAGGTCAGGGCGAAGGGAGTGTCACTGCCCCCTGTTAACATACTGTTAAGCATTTTGGAATGGAAAAGTGCCTCTTTCCTCTGGATTTTGTCCATCCATAGCAATGTCATAGAACTGTTCCTGTATCTTTACAAACCATGTAATTTCAGAGGTATATACAGTGCATTTGGAAAGTATTCAGACCCCTTTACTTTATACATTTTGTTACATTACAGCCTTATTCTAAAATGGATTAACTAAAAACAATACCTCAATCTACACAAAATTCTCCATAATGACAAAGCGAAAACAGGTTTTAAGATTTTTTTTCTCGCATTTATTAAAAATAAAAAACAGATACCTTATTTACATAAGTATTCAGACCCTTTGCTATGAGACTTGAAATTGAGCTCCGATGCATCCTGTTTCCATTGATCATCATTGAGTTTCTACAACTTGATTGGAGTCCACCTGTGGTAAATTCAATTGATAGGACATGATTTGGAAAGGCACACACCTGTCTATATAAGGTCCCACAGTTGACAGTGCACGTCAGAGCCAAAACCAAGCCATGAGGTTGAAGCAATTGGCCGTAGACCTCCGAGACAGGATTGTGTCGAGGCACAGATCTGAGGAAACCAACGAATTCTGCAGCATTAAAGGTCCCCAAGAACATAGTGGCCTCAATAATTTTTAAATGGAAGAAGTTTGGAACCACCAAGACTCTTCCTAGAGCTGGCAGCCCAGCCAAACTGAGCAATCGGGGGAGAAGGCCCATGGTTAGGGAGGTGACCAAGAACCCGATGGTCACTCTGACAGAGCTTTGGAGTTCCTCTGTGGAGATTAGAGAACATTCCAGAAAGACAACCATCTCTGCAGCACTCCACTAATCAGACCTTTATGGATGAGTGGCCAGACAGAAGCCACTCCTCAGTAAAAGGCTCATTAAAGCCCACTTGGGGTTTTCCAAAAGGCACCTAAAGACTCTCAGACCAGGAGAAACATGATTCTCGGGTCTGATGAAACCAAGATTGAACTCTTTAGCCTGAATGCCAAGCATCACGTCTGAAGGAGATCTGGCACCATCCCAACGGTGGAGGATGGTGGTAGCAGCATCATGCTGTGGGGATGTTTTCAGAGGCAGGGACTTAGAGACTAGTCATGATCAAGGGAGAGATGTACGGAGCAAAGTACAGATGAAAACCTGTTCCATCGTGCTCAGGACCTCAGACTGGGGCAAAGGTTCACATTTGAAGAGGACAACGACCCTAAACACACAGCCAAGACAACACAGGAGTGGCTTCGGTACAAGTCTCTGAATGTCCTTGAGTGGCCCAGCCAGAGCCCGGACTTGAACCCAATCGAACATCACTGGAGAGACCTGAAAACAGCTGTAAAGCGACGCTACCCATCCAACCTGACAGAGCTGACAGAACTCCCCAAATACAGGTGTGCCAAGCTGGTTGTGTCATACCTGTAATTGCTGCCAAAGGTGCTTCAAGAAAATACAGAGTAAAGGGTCTGAATACTTATGTAAATGTGATATTTCTGTTTTTTATTTTGAAAACCTTTGCTGAAATTTCTACAAAGCACTTTTTGCTTTGTCAGCATGGTGTATTGTGTGTATATTTAGCAGGATTATTTAAAAAATATATATTTTAGAATAAGGCTGTAACGTAACAAAATGTGGAAAAAGTCATGGGGTCTGAAAACTTTTTGAATGCACTGTACATTGTCACCCTCAAAATGTATACTTTATATCCACTTTTTCTGCTGTCATTCAGTTTTGTATGGTTTGTCTGGTAACTTAGTATATAAAGCATTCAAGTAGGCAGGTAGCTTCAATATACAGTGCATTCGGAAAGTATTCAGACCCCTTGACTTTTTCAAAACGTTGTTACGTTACAGCTTTATTCTAAATTTGATTAAATAGTTTTTTTCCCCCTCATCAATCTACACACAATAACCAATTATGACAAATCCAAAACAGGTTTTTAGAAATGTTTCCAATTTTTTTTTTTTTTAAGAATAGAAAAAAACATTTTCATAATTATTTAGACCCTTTACTCAGTACTTTGTTGAAGCACCTTTGGCAGCGATTACAGCCTCAAGTGTTCTTGGGTATGATGCTACAAGCCTCGCACACCTGAATTTCTCCCAATCTTCTCTGCAGATCCTCTCAAGCTCTGTCAGGTTGGATGGGGAGCGTTGTTGCACAGCTATTTTCAGGTCTCTCCAGAGATGTTCATTCGGGTTCAAGTCTGGGCTCTGGGACAATTCCTTTAACCTTATGGCTTGGTTTTTGCTCTAACATGCACTTTCAACTGTGGGACCTTATATAGACAGGTGTGTGCCTTTCCAAATGTCCAATCAATTTAATTCACAACAGGTGGACTCCAATCAAGTTGTTGAAACATCTCAAGTATGATCAATGGAAACAGGATGCACCTGAGCTCAATTTCGAGTCTCATAGCAAAGGTTCTGAATACGTACAGTAAGTAAATAGGGGAGGAGAGAGAGGTTAAATAAGGATTTTCAGCTTCGAGACAATTGAGACATTGATTGTGTATGTGTGCCAGGGTGAATGGGAAAGACAAAAATATTGAAGAGACTTTGAACAGGGTATGGTAGTAGGTGCCAGGGTTTTTCAAGAACTGCAACGCTGCTGGGTTTTTCACACTCAACAGTTTTCTGTGTGTATCAAGAATGGTCCAACACCCAAAGGACATCCAGACAACTTGTCACAGCTGTTGGAAGCTTTGGAGTCAACATGAGCCAGCATCTCTGTGGAACACTTACTCCGTCTACATTGAAGACATATTGGAACTTAGCCACGGGTGAATGCACTTCCAATGGGTACTGGTTCATTTTCTCACATTCAACAGCGTAAAAAACAAACTTTCTATTGGATAGAATGGAGCGATCCAAGAGAAGTCTAATGGTTGTACCTTGTCTAAGTAGATCAGGGGTGACGACACGCTCCACAGGCCAAACCAGTCACTTTAATAAAGGTGGGGGTTGGGGGGGGAGATGATGCAGAATGGGTTGAGATTTTAAGCGTGTTAATTATTCAAGGGGCACTGCTGTAGTCCACATAACTACCATGTTCTAGATGTTCTTTGGGATTAAATATTAACACAGATGACGCAACACAACAAACACACACTCAAACAAGTGCGCGACACAGGCGGTCAGAAAGGGACTCATTTCTTACTTACTGTTTATTTGATGATGAGAAGGTTGGAGGTGTGTTTGTTTGTGTGTGTGTCTGCCCAAGACCGTTCCTCTAGTTCCAGGGACTAAAATTTACTTTTTGGTCCACCAGCCACTGTGGCATGTAGATTTTTAACAAATCTGATTGTTTACCAGACAAATAATTTATTTTTCCACTAAAATTACACCAACAAACACAAAAAAACTGATGAGTATGTTTTGTAATGTTTTTAAAACAATAAATGTCTTACTAGTAAGAAGTAATGTTTAATTACATTTTTTGTAAAATTAGTCTTTTAACCAAAATATCACAGATAAGACAAACATTTTCACCTGCCCCTTTAAGGACAGGGGGTTACACTGGTAATGCAACTCCAGTCATGTTTGTGCCGGTGAGATTGAGTCTGACTAGTAGAAGTGTTGTCTTCTCTTCCCAAACAGTTGAAACCCCAACATTGAAAAACAACCTAGCTTGTGAACAAAACAATGTAAATAGCCAAGAAACACAAGGACAAAGTCTCACTTCAGTAGACTTTCATTTCAAGTAAATTAGACCAACTTTTATGCCTGTGCACAGCACTTCTAAAAATGAATCTTTCACTCAGCTCTTCACATGCCACAGCCCTCAGCCAGGCAGTGTTGCAGTGCGAGGTGGGATATGCTATGCAGCGGAGGCTACTGAGTGGAGGATGACTCATAATAATGCCTGGAACGAAGCAAACGGAATAACATCAAACACATTGAAACCATGTGTTTGATGTATTTGATACCATTCCACCTATTCCGCTCCAGCCATTACCACAAGCCTTTTCCTCCCAATTAAGGTGCCACCAAACTCCTAAGCTATATAGGATTCATAGCTCTTTGACTTGTGATTAATTTACCAGCTATTAAACAGCTACTACAGGATTTATTTGACTCTCAATGTGATCATGCTTCACTATTTTTATTCACAAATGCGAGTGAAATGCTCGCACTGTGGAACTCTGACCACCCACATACGTGGCTAGTGAAATAAACATCTTACCCGCAAACGCCAAAATCTACCCACATTTGGCAGGTGGTGGGTGTTAATTTTAGGCCCCGTCTGGTACTACAGAAGGAACAGAATCAGTGAGAACCATAATTATATTATTATTTTCATCCTCTTCTTTGTCCTGTTTGTGTTCCTTTCTCCTACATTCCTCTCCCTCCTCTCCCTCCATGTCCAGACCAGTTAAAGGAAGGAAGAAGAGACCTGGTGGTGAATATCTATCCAGCACATTTAAATCTAATTGGTGTCACTTTGAAGTGTTTTAATAGGCCCATCTGTCTCAATGTGGTTTAGTGCTGTTTAGGGTCACTGACCAGGGCCTACCCTACACACTAACAGCTAATACCACAGTAAATGCAACCCCCCATAGTTATGATACAGTAGCAACTACATGGTAAACAAAAGGGCTCTTAGGTAACGATGTGTCCACAGCATGAACAACAATATGTCACATTGCTAATTAGTTCACGAATAAGACAAAGCAAAATCAATAAAGCCTTCCCTTATTCCCTCTGAAAAACTGTTGCCTTTTGGAATGAGCTTTTTTAAGACAGGGACACAAAATAAATAGAGAATGACTTCCGACCATCTTTCGTAGTTATACATGTTAAAGGAAAGGTTCACCCATTTTGAATGTGATATTGTTTTTGTGCATCTCTGAATGATGTTCTATCAATTCCCTGGGTCATTTCATGTTTTCATGTGTATCTGAGTTATTGGCATTTGAGCAGGCAGAAATCCAGCCAGTATGATGTAGCACCATGATAAAGTCTCTCACTACATTGATGTAGTTACATTAGAATAGGACTTTTAGACGGTGAAAACATCTATTATACATGTCGGTTTTCAATACTGGCTGATGTCATAACTCGGGAGGATGTCTTCTCTCGAATGAGCCATTGATCATATTTTTGCGATATTCCTACCTTGAGAAATGTGTAATTTAATGGAGGGTCTAGCACATTTTTCCTATTTGTCTGCCTCTTTAGTGCCTTGCATATGGTGCAGTTGCCAGAGATATTATGAGACAAGAATACAATAAATGAAGAAGCATATAACGCCCCACCCAGCACACTGTCGACCAATCGCGTTCCCGTTGTCAAGCTGCGTCACGTGGTTGCTAAGCTAATCGTCATGCAATCCCTTCTCAAAGTCAGTGTATAGGTCGAGAAACTTGCCTATTTTCCGCGAAAGTACGTAATGTCACTTTTCCAAAGCAATACAATAATACAGATTGTAAGTTAATTATCTCACATCTCGTTAAAGATTTGCAGTGTTGTACTTCTTGTTTCCGAAATTCATGCTAATGTTGGGTTTTTGAACTAGTGCTCAATAGACTCCCATTCACTCCTTGTCCCAAAATCGCACTGGGCCTAGCTGTAGGTGACCGATATACACATCTGTAATGAGGGCTAAAATTAACCGCTTTTTTCAGCATCTCTGCTTTGGCAAGAAATGTAGTTGTATAGTTAAGAACAGTATCTTGCAGGATTCAGTAGTTGAAAGTCTAAGAGTTGTTGCCCTGTCCCTTTCTCTGTGTTGGTCATTTTAATGGAATCCATGAAGAACAAAACTCTTTCCTCAAGCATTTACATCAAAAGCTGCAAAGTTATGGGCAAAGACACAAAACATCCACTTCAAATGAAATATGTTTCTTGATCAAATAACATGGAAAACAACCACTTTTTGTGCAGTATTTATTTACCATCCTTAATGTAAATGTACATTACTGAATTGTACATGGGCTGGTCATCTAGGTTTGTACCTGTGGACGTTCCATCACCCATGAAGAAAAACAATGCACAATATAGTATTTGAGGACATTGAGACATCAAGTGGTTGTGAGGCTGTGCTAACGTGGCTCAGTGGCTAGAGCAAGGCACTTGCAATGCTAGGGTTGTGGGTTTGATTCCCACAGGGGGACCAGTGTGAGAAAGTATGAAAATGTATGCACTCCCTATGGAAAGTTGATCTGAACAAGTGTCTACTAAAAATGAATGAATAGACCATTTCAATTTTCACATGGAAAAAAGTTGCATTTGCAAAGTATTTCAAGAACCTGTAGAACATATATCAAGCCAGACCTTTGGTCTGATGAGTCCACATTTTAGATTTTTGGTTCCAACCACCGTGTATTTGTGAGATGCAGAGTAGGTGAACGGATGATCTCCGCATGTGTGGTTCCCAACGTGAAGAATGGAGGAGGTGAGACGGTGTGGGGGTGCTTTGCTGGTGACACTGTCAGTGATTTATTTCGAATTCAAGGCACACTTAACCAGCATGGTTACCACAGCATTCTGCAGCGATACGCCATCCCATCTGGTTTGGGCTTAGTGGGACTATCATTTGTTTTCCAACAGGACAATGACCCACCACACCTCCAGGCTGTGTAAGGGCTATTTGACCAAGAAGAAGAGTGATGAAGTGCTGCATCAGATGACCTGGCCTCCACAATCACCAAACCTCAACCCAGTTGAGATGGTTTGGGATGAGTTGGACCGCAGAGTGAAGGAAAGGCAGCCAACAAGTGCTCAGCATATGTGGGAACTCATTCAAGATTGTTGGAAAAGCACTCCAGGTGAAGCTGGTTGAGAGAATGCCAAGAGTGTGCAAAGCTGTGATCAAGGCAAAGGGTGGCTGCTTTGAAGAATCTCCAATATAACATATATTTAAATTTGTTTAACACTTTGTTGGTTACTACATTATTCCATATGTGATATTTCATAGTTTTTTTCACTATTATTCTACAATTTAGAAAATAGTAAAAAATAAATAAAAACCCTTGAATGAGTAGGTGTGTCCAAACTTTTGACTGGTACTGTATGTTCCCACATCTTCCAAGGAACCAAATGTGATAGCTGGGTCCAGTTTCAAGGACAATAGTTATTAAAGATGGAATGTATATGTCCCAGTGCAGCCCTACCACTGAAATGTATGTAGGCTATCCTCCACTGAAATGTATAGAAGCTATTCAGTTTTAAGAGGCTATTAACCCCCCCCCCCACCCCCCCCCCCAGCTAAAACTACTATTATTTTCTGCTGCAATCTGTGGTAAGGAAGTTTGCAGGCCCCAGGCCGTACTGGGTTTGGAAGAGGCAACGCTGAGTAGAAGCAACGCCTTCGCAGTGCCCTTACACAGACATCTATTATGCTCTTTAATCCCTGCCAACCAAGAGCACAGACGCACCATGTCTTTGAGCAGACTAGGCTGCTATCCCAAGCCAGCATTTAAAGGGCTTATCTCTCTGTCTGATGGAGAATTTTTTGTTTGTATAAAACAATGTATTGGCTATCGTGTTTTTTCTGTCAGGTATAGGTGTGATACAGGATCATCAGTCACACTGTGAGAAGAACAGTCATAGAGCTTCACTGTAAAACAGGATTGTGGTTCAATGTGGTGGGGAGGGACTAACGGTGCCGGGAGGAAAACAAGGGAATTAATTGTTTGACTGTTAGAGGTGATGAGGTCACAGGATGTGTGTGCGCCAGGGTCTGGGAAAATGGAATCAGGCACCTCTACATAGCAGTCGGGGAATACTTTCATTTAGATCTTAAATCATTTGGAAAGAGAAAGATATATAAGTCTACTCTAATCGAATAAACAAAGCCTGGGATACATATTGAATACCATGCATAATTAATTAACATTTTAATAATACTTTTTAGCTTTCAGGGGAATCCTTTGCCTTAGGCCACATGCAGAATATAAGTATTAAATAACATATAAAGTGGCAACTCTCTGCTCACTGTGTGTGTGTGTGTGTGTGTGTGTGTGTGTGTGTGTGTGTGTGTGTGTGTGTGTGTGTGTGTGTGTGTGTGTGTGTGTGTGTGTGTGTGTGTGTGTGTGTGTGTTTCTCTGTCAGTAATTCCTACTACCTGGCTATACTATATTAACCTATTGGTGTACCACTTTATTGTCATCATATAAGTATAATGCATGCTTATGTAGTATCCCCACTTGAGCCAGCAACGTGCTGGCTTTTCCTGTGGTGCCGACTGGTTAGACACTTTAGGAGGGCAGTCACGGAGAGCGGTCTCGGAGGGCCGTCACTTGTGCTAGCAAGGCAGAAGTTCTGAGTTTGAGCCTCAGTGTAAGTTGAGTCAGGAGGAAGTGGTACTTGCTAAGCAAACAGCATGATGTCCTTTGCACCAGGGGTGTCAAACTCATTCCATGGAGGGCTGATTGTCTGCGGGTTTTAGTTTTTTTCCTTTCAATTAAGACCTAGACAACCAGGTGAGGGGAGTTCCTTACTAATTATTGACCTTAATTCAACAATCAATTACAAGGGTGGATCGAAAACCTGCAGCCACTCGGCCCTCTGTGGAATGAGTTTGACGCGTGCTTTACACAAAATGCATGGGGTAATTTGGGTATATTTGTGTGAGGAACGTATAAGCGCAGTTCGGCTTCAGTGGAGAGACAGAGAGAGCAGGAGTGAGGGCCTGAATAGCAAGTTCACAGTGTGGCCCGCTGGTAATGAAATCCTGGCACATAGCAGATGCAGGTAGTCACGGCTTTAAACAATGTAACACGCTGGACATGAGTGGAACATGAAACATTTACACCTCAGCGTGGCCGGCCAATCACAGGGCCTGTCACTTAACCCTTAATTACTTATTAGTGCCAGAACACTTGCCAGGGCATTGGCTCTATGAATTATGGACAACATTTTGAAGGTCATTAATAGCAAAAGCTGTGCTGCGGTCTGCTGCGGAGCGTGTGCGTGTGAGTTGCATACATTCATGTGTGTATAAGCATTCCTGCATATGTGTGCAGTGAGAGACCACTCATGTGGATTGGGTGCCAAGCGGCTTGTAGATAAAGGGAGCATGTGCAGGTGATGCCTTCGAAGCCGGTTAAAGCGAGGTGGGAGTAATTCATCAAGAGTTTCGTGGGGCCATCTGGGGAACAGACTGACAAATGACTCCCTCCTTTGTCATAAGAGCACACGTCTCACAAAGCCTGCGATTAATGCCTCCTTTACAACACATTTATTTGTCACCCAGGTATTTATCCCAGGCCTGTCTAGCACTGTATTACCAGCCCTGACAAGACAAAGAGTCATTTTCATCCGGTCCCTCGACGACCGTACTGACAGAGGAGTACAGACCACAAGAGGCCTGTGAAGGACTGGGTCTGAATCTTGACGGGCTCCTTCCCGTCCATCCCTCCTTTACTCCTCTGCCTCCTTATCTCAGAAATAGGGGGAATGTCAAAGATGGAGACGAAAATATTTTGAGATACTTCATTCACATTCATACATTCCTGCATTTTTTGCAGAAACCCAAGAAATCCGGGTCGGTGGGCAAGGAAGGAGGGATGGGCAGGGAGGGAGAGAGGGATGGCAGAGAGGGAGGGAGGGGGCAGGGAGGAAGAGTGCACAACCAGAGTGTAAATATAAATATTCAATATTAGACTTGATAGTGTAGAATGACACCAGCCCTGTAAATGAAACTCTGCCCTTTTCTGTGCTACGAGTGAAAACTCTTATGTCATTGATGAAATCTTCCGCTTGTTTGCCCTGTGTTATGTTTCAGGCAGGCTGTGCTACAGTAGGGATAAGGTAGAGCAGGATCACTCCCTTGAGGCCTGACGGCTTTGTTGTTGCCAATCTATTTAATCTCCTCTATCGCGAGCGGCCGAGCCACTCAAAACATCATTGGGTAAATATGACGGAGTAGCATTAGACAAGGTCAGGGTCAGGGCCACATTATCTCAGCGCGGCCGTGTGTGTATGTGTGTGTGTTACGCGTGTGTGGTGTTCTCTGTGAATCGCCCATGTCCCTGGCCCCTTCACCTGAAAAAGAAAATATAACAATTTATTTCCAAGAGGGTTCTTCTCTCTCTCTCTTGCTGCTGAAGAGGATGTGTTCTACCTTGATCCTTTCACACTCAGGAAAAAAACATGACATGCTACGTATTGGAAAAGTACCTTATTATGTGTCTTCTTTATGTGCTGTGTTACCAGACGGGGATGGTCTTGAGAAAATATCTCACCCTGTAAATGTCACCGACGCACCTTGGATATCATTACCGTTTTGCCTCCATCTGCAGAATGTGGTGTGCTGGTAGTACTGCTACTTCCGTGTTTTGACTGAGATGCATAACCGATAGGAGCCTTGGATACACAGGTACAGTATGTTGTCTTTTAATATTTACCAGTGTACATTTTTATAGAGGTAAAGGGGGAAACTCCTCTATTGCTTATATTTTCAAAGGAATATCCTTCTAAGTTTCAACATTAAAATAACACGTATTACTACATTGTGTGGGCGAATGGAAATAATAAATTATGAATATTCATCACATCAGTACATTCAGGGGGCAGTTTTACAAGGCCAGTTTATTTCAGCCAACCATATCACTTGGCTGGTAAAAACAATGGGCCCCAGACTGGTACCTGAAGTTTTCCGCAGTCAGATCCTGCATTCCATCCAGCAGTTTAAACACATTTGAATTCATTCAGTTCAATAAAAGTCCTGTGCCATATTTTATTTAGCTGAAATGTCTTGCTCCATGTTATTTTAGGAATCCTGCAGGTGGGAACGTGCTTTGGTTCTGGGCTAGATGAGAGTGTACTCCTTCAGACAAGTGGCGTGTGTGTGTGTGTGTGTGTGTGTGTGTGTGTGTGTGTGTGTGTGTGTGTGTGTGTGTGTGTTTGTGTGTGTGTGTGTGTGTGTGTGTGTGTGTGTGTGAGTGTGTGTGTGTGTGTGTTTGTGTGTTTGGCGTGTATATTCTAGCTTTACTAATCCAGAGCCAGTCCTCTGGCTCTCTCTTCTCCCCTGGCCAGCACATCATTTGCTCCTTGCTGATGATTGATTCTTGTTTGGGGCCATGCCTATGGGCCTTATTAAATCAAAATGTAAACTCACTCTCTTATAACAAATTGCAGGGAAAATGCCAGTAGCCAGTTCCCCTGTTGGTGTTGGACCAGGAATCCTCTGACAAGTTAAAAACCCAATGAGCTCACCAGATTTCTCTCCATTTATGCTGTTCTGTGGGAACATGTTTGATATATCCCTTAATAATACAAAGGTTATAAGGCTGTGAAGATTATCTCTGTCCATCTGTCTACACCATACTGTACTAGATAGCGTATAGAACAGAATAAAATAGAACATTCTATTTTATTCTGTTCTATTCTGTTCTATTTTATTCAGGCAGTCATATTGCAAGTAACCTAATTCACATTGCATTCGGAAAATATTGAGATCCCTTCACTTTTTCCACATTTTGTTACGTTACAGCGTTATTCTAAAATGTATTTTTTTAGAATTTGTCACCCGTTTCAAGAAACTAGGCATACTGTATGTCACGGTTCATTACTTCACAGGAGATCCGTTTGAAAGTTAACTTGTTTTTATTTATCAAAATGCATTTTTGTCAGAAAAGCCTTCTCGAACATGTCAACTTTTATTTTCCTTAATAACAAACTTGTTTGCCATCTGTAAATACAAATACAATTGTTAAATTACGAGCCAAGTCAGTGTAGCCACAGAAAAAGACAGCAATCTTCCCGCTAGCCATGATTAGCTAAGATAATGAGTGGGCTGGACATGCTGAGAGACGGCCCAGCTCATGGTGAAGCACATCTTCCGGATCCATTGACTGCCGGTCGACATGGTCTCTGATCGCGGTCCCCAGTCCCAGCTCTGGAAGGCATTCTGCACCCTCGTTGGGTCGTCGGCCAGCCTATCCTCTGGCTTTCATCCTCAGTCCAACGTCCAGTCGGAGCGAGCCAATCAGGTCAGCACCCTTTCTGCCCAGGTGTTCGTCCGTTGCTGTCGCCGTACTAGGAAGAGCCCCAGTCCACTCTTCTCAAGACCACCTTCAGATACAGATGACAAGCAGACCGCCACCGGACCCCTGCTCCCCGCTACCGTCTTGGGCAGTGGGTATGGCTGTCCACTCGGGATCTGCCCCCTCCGAGTGGAGTCCAGCAAACTTTCCCCACGTTTCATTGGTCCTTTCCCCATCTCTAAAGTCCTTAGCCCCTCTGCTGTTTGTCTACTGTTGCCCCTGTACCCTCCATATACATCCCACTTTTCATGTGTCCAGAATTAAACCTATGTCTCACAGCCCTTTGTCTCTCTGTTTGTCTGTTGCCAGTTTGTCTTCTCTTGTCAGGTCTTACCAGCGTGCTTTCCCGTCTTCCCTTTTCTCAAGTTCTGTTTCCTAGTTTTCCCTGTCTGACTATTCTGCCTGCCCTGACCCCCAGCCTGCCTGATGTCCTGTACCTGCCTGACTCTGACCTAATCACGAACCCCTGCCTGTCAATGACCTGACCAGGGCTAGATTGCCTCCTGCTGAGCGCTAACGCAGACTTAACACCAAGAGCTGTCTGTATTGTAGGGCTACGAGACATTTCTTATCTACCTGCCCATTAAAATACCAGGCTCATCAAGTAGGTTCGAGTACGCTGGTGAGCCGTACGGGACGTTTCCTATCTTCCATTTCTCGTACCCCTCTCGATGCCATCCTGTTGTTGGGGTGACCAATCCAAATCTCTCTGGGTGCTCATTAACTTTGGGGCTGACGAGAGATTTATGGCGGCTACCTTGGTGTTGGAACTGGGAATCCCCACACAACCCCTCTCCATTCCCATGGACGTCTGAGTGCTGGATGGGCGATTTATTGGCAGAGTCCCCCACACTACATTTCTCATTAACCTGAGAGTGTCAGGTAATCACAGTGAGTCCAAGCAGTTCCTGCCCATTGAATCCCCTCATGCACCCGTGGTTTTGTGGTTTTCATGGCTCCGGAGGCACAATCCTCTGATCGACTGGGCTACTGGTTCTATCATGGGTTGGAGCCCATTCTGCCATGTGCATTGTCTGAAGTCACGCAGCCGGCCCCGGGACATCTTCCTGCAGGATTCGGAGAAGCCTTGGATCTCTCCGCCATTCCCATGGAGTACCAGGACCTCCTGGAGGTTTTCAATAAGGCATTATATCTCTCCCTCTGCATCGATCCCACGACTGCGCTATTGACCTTCTCCCGGGTACTACAACACCTCGGGGGTGACTCTATTTCCTGGCGGGTCCGGAGAACAAGACCATGGAGAGGTACATTGAGGGTTCTCTTGCTGCAGGGCGTATTAGTTCATCTGCCTCCCCCGCCAGACCATGTGAATGTGAATTCCATCACTCCACCATCTTCTTCCTAGGGTACGTCATTGCTGCTGGGAATAATGAGATTGACTCTGACAAGATGAGAGCTGTGGTGGATTGGCCTCAACCCACATCCAGAGTGCAGTTGAACCGTTTCCTGGGGTTTGCTAATTTCTACCGCTGCTTCACTCACCTCTCCCAAGGTTCTGTTCACGTGGTCTCCAGCAGCTGATCAGGCGTTCTCGGACCTCATGCATCGGTTGACCACAGCTCCCATCTTAGTCCATCCGGACCCGTCCTGTCAGTTTGTGGTGGAGGTCGTCGCCTCGGACGTCAGAGTTGGGGCCATCCTGTTCCAGCATTCTGCCCAGGACCAAAAGGATGTCAGGACCACCATGGTTCCTGACATCTACGCGTTCATCTCCGCCTGCACTGTGTGGACTCAGAATAAGACACCGTGGCAAGCTCGGCTGTCCTCCTTCAACCATTCCTTGTTCCTCACCGCCCCTGTTCTCATATATCACTGGACTTCGTCACTGGTCTCCCTCCATCTGATGGCAGCATCACTATCCTTATGGTGGTGGATAGGTTTTCCAAGTTAACTTCAGCCAAGGTGACGGCCCAGATCATGGTGCAGCACTTCTTCTGGATCCATGGATTTCAGGTGGACATGGTCTCCAATCACGGCCCTCAGTTCTCATCCCGGTTCTGGAAGGTGTTCTGAACCCTCATTGGGTCGTCGTGCCAGCCTGTCTTCCGGCTTTCACCCCCAGTCCAACGGCCAGTCAGAGCGAGCCAATCAGCAATCAGGACCTGGAGATGGCGACTCGTTGCCTCGTCTCCGCCAACCAGGAACCAGCAACTTGTGTGGGTGGAATATGCCCGCAATACCCTTCCCTGTATGGCCACTGGTCTCTCACCTTTCGAGTGTTCCATGGGATATCAGCCCCCGCTCTTGCCTGAGCAAATGGAAGAGGTCAGCACACCCTGGAAGAGAGCCCGGTCCACTATTCTCAAGACCACCTCCAGGTATCCGAGACAGGCGGACCGCCACTAACTAGACCCCTGCTGGCCTTCTAGGCAGAGTTGCAAAGAAAAAGCCATATCTCAGACTGGCCAATAAAAATAAAAGATTAAGATGGGGAAAAGAACATAGACACTGGACAGAGGAACTCTGCCTAGAAGGCCAGCATCCCGGAGTCGCCTCTTCACTGTTGACGTTGAGACTGGTGTTTTGCGGGTACTATTTAATGAAGCTGCCATTTGAGGACTTGTGAGAAGTCTGTTTCTCAAACTAGACACTCTAATGCACTTGTTCTCTTGCTTAGTTGTTCACAGGGACCACCCACTCCTCTTTCTATTCTGGTTAGGGCCAGTTTGCACTGTTCTGTGAATAGGGTAGTACATAGCGTTGTACGAGATCTTCAGTTTCTTGGCAATTTCTCGCATGGAATAGCCTTATTTTCTCATAACAAGAATAAACCTACGAGTTTCAGAAGAAAGGGCTTTGTTTCTGGCCATTTTGAGCTTCTAATCGAACCCACAAATGTTGATGCTCCAGATGCTCAACTAGTCCAAAGAAGGCCAGTTATATTGCTTCTTTAATCAGAACAACAGTTTTCAGGTGTACTAACATAATTGCAAAAGGGTTTTCTAATGATCAATTAGCCTTTTAAAATGATACATTTGGATTAGCTAACACAACGTGCCATTGGAACACAGGAGAAATGGTTGCTGATAATGGGCCTACGTAGATATTCCATGAAAAATCAGCCGTTCCCAGCTATAATAGTAATTTACAGCATTAAAAATGTCTACACTGTATTTCTGATCAATTTAATGTTATTTTAATGGAGAAAAAAATAGCTTATCTTTCAAAAACAAGGACATTTCTAAGTGACCCCAACCTTTTGAATGGTAGTGTATGTGGTAGTTGTCACGATCGGTGTATGAGTGAGACCAAGGCACAGCGTGGGATGCATACATTCTCTTGTAATGAATGAAACACTTAACAAAAACAACAAAAACAACGAACGACACGTGAAGCTATACAACTTAGTGCAGACAGGCAACTAAACATAGTCAAGATCCCACAACACAAATGAGGAAAATGGCTACCGAAATATGATCCCCAATCAGAGACAATGATAAACAGCTGTCTCTGATTGGGAACCATATCAGGTCAACATAGACATACAAAACCCCCTAGACATACAAAAACCCTAGACATACAAAAACTATAGTACCCACCCTAGTCACACCCTGACCTAACCAAAATATATAGAAAAACAGAGATATCTAAGGTCATGGCGTGACAGTAGTAGAGTAGTGGCCTGTTGTGAAAGTATTTAAAGTATTTAAAATGGTGTATAGCTGCCTTAATTTTGCTGGACCCCAGCTAATGGGGATCCAGCATACAAATACAAACCACATTCATGAAAATAGTAATGATACATCCAGCAGCCCTAAGGAATATTGAGCCCATAGTCTTCTAGCAGGGGCTGAAAAAAATGGATTCACCAGCCCTGTGCTAGTTGAATGTTAACAAACCGCTGGCAGATTTTCTCTTCTACACTTGAATTATTAAAAGACAAAAGTGTTCTGGCTCTTTGCACCTCAGTAGCATCAGTTGTATAAATCATTTATGTTTGACTGTGACTTTAAAGCATTGAGTTCTATCAAGGTAAATTACTGGAGCGCTATCCCAAATGACTGTCGCTATTCCTTCTATAATTTCCTTTTTTTGGCAGTATATGTACAGTTGAAGTCGGAAGATTACATACACCTTAGCCAAAGACATTTGAACTCAGTTTTTCACAATTCCTGACATTTAATCCTAGTAAAAAATCCCTGTCTTACGTCAGTTAGGATCATCGCTTTATTTGAGAATGTGAAATGTCAGAATAATAGCAGAGAATAATTTATTTCAGCTTTGATTTCTTTCATCACATTCCCAGTGGGTCAGAAGTTTACAGACACTCAATTAGTATTTGGTAGCATTGAAATTAAATTGTTTAACTTGGGTCAAACGTTTTGGGTAGCCTTTCACAAGTTTCCAACAATAAGTTGGGTGAATTTTGGCCCATTCCTCCTGACAGAGCTGGTGTAACTGAGTCAGGTTTGTAGGCCTCCTTGCTCGCACACGCTTTTTCAGTTCTGCCCACAAACTTTCTATAGGATTGAGGTCAGGGCTTTGTGATGGCCACTCCAATACTTTGACTTTATTGTCCTTAAGCCATTTTGCCACAACTTGGAAGTATGCTTGGGGTCATTGTCCACTTGGAAGACCCATTTGCGACCAAGCTTTAACTTCCTGACTGATGTCTTGAGATGTTGCTTCAATATATCCACATAATTGTCCTCCCTCATGATGCCATCTATTTTGTGAAGTGCACGAGTCCCTCCTGCAGCAAAGCACCCTCACAACATGATGCTGCCACCCTCGTGCTTCACGGTTGGGATGGTGTTCTTCGGTTTGCAAGCCTCCCCCTTTTTCCTCCAAACATAACGATGGTCATTATGGCCAAACAGTTATATTTTTGTTACATCAGACCAGAGGACATTTCTCCAAAAAGTACAATCTTTGTCCCAATGTGCAGTTGCAAACCGTAGTCTGGCTTTTTTATGGCGGTTTTGGAGCAGTGGCTTCATCCTTGCTGAGCGGCCTTTCAGATTAAGTTGATATAGGACTCGTTTTACTCTGGATATAGATACTTTTGTACCTGTTTCCTCCAGCATCTTCACAAGGTCCTTTGCTGTTGTTCTGGGATTGATTTGCACTTTTCGCACCAAAGTACGTTCCTCTCTAGGAGACAGAATGCGTCTCCTTCCTGAGCGGTATGACGACTGCGTGGTCCCATGGTGTTTATACTTGCATACTATTGTTAATACAGATGAACGTGGTACCTTCAGGCATTTGGAAATTGCTCCCAAGGATGAACCAGACTTGTGGAGGTCTACATTTTTTTCTGAGGTCTTGGCTAATTTCTTTTGATTTTCCCATGATGTCAAGCAAAGAGGCACTGCATTTGAAGGTAGGCTTTGACATACATCCACAGGTACACATCCTATTGACTCAAATGATGTCCATTAACCTATCAGAAACTTCTAAAGCCATGACATAATTTTCTGGAATTTTCCAAGTTGTTTAAAGGCACAGTCAACTTAGTGTATATAAACTTCTGACCCACTGGAATTGTGATACAGTGAATTATAAGTAATCTGTCTGAAAACAATTGTTGGAAGAATTACTTGTGTCATGCACAAAGTAGATGTCCTAACTGACTTGCCAAAACTATAGTTTGTTAACAAGAAATTTGTGGAGTGGTTGAAAAACGAGTTTTAAGTGACTCCAACGTAAGTGTATGTACCTTCCGACTTCAAATGTATATGGTACATGTTTAATTATACAGTACATATACTATTTATACAGACACACACACACACACACACACACACACACACACACACACACACACACACACACACACACACACACACACACACACACACACACACACTAACAGTGACACCTTGCTGAGAGTAGCAAGGCTTTCAAAGGGCAGGCCGGCCTAGCCATCTGGACTGCCTATCAGCAGAGGTTAATGCCACAACATCATCATTACCCGACACATTGGAGTTTAGCAAAGGTTACATGGACTATCCTCAATTATCTGCTGCAACACATGTAGGAAATATGTCTACAATGAGAGAACACTGTGATGGGAAACGTGCATATTACCAGAACCAATATGTCACGTTTAGGGATAATACGACTAATTAGTGAGAGATGGCTTTTGTCAACTCAGAAAAAGATTATGAATTTAGTTAGCTAAACATATATTAGTGCCAAAACAAAAGTAATGAAATTGTTGGCAAACACTTTTGATATCATAATATACCCTAGTTTAAATATCTGGTAGACATCAATGCATGTAAGAATGAGAGGATCCTGGATCCTACAATATTTTCTGTTGACTGCACTGAATTTTCAATCGGTGACATCACTCGCTCTGAGACCTTGAATTAGTTGTTCAACTCTACCTACATGTACATATTACCTCAATTACCTTGACTAAACAGTGCCCCGGTTACATTGACTCTGAACCGGTACCCCGTGTATATAGCCATATAGGTATTTAATTTAATTTCTTATTTTTTACTTATATATTTTTCTTAAATCTGCATTGTTGGTTAAGTGCTTGTAAGTACAGTGGCTTGCATAAGTATTCACCCCCTTGGCATTTTTCCTAGTTTGCTGCCTTACAACCTGGAATTAAAATAGATTTTTGGGGGGATTTGTATCATTAGATTTACATAACATGCCACTACTTTGAAGATGTAAAATATTTTTCATTGTCAAACGAATAAGAAATAATACAAGAAAACTGAAAACTTGAGCGTGCATAACTATTCCTCTGCAAGGGCCGTGGCTTTTGTGGAGTGATAGGTAACAATGCTTCATGGGAGGCAGTTGTTGATGTGTTCAGAAGGTCAATGGTGCGAGCCCAGGTTGGGGCAAGGAGAGGGACGGAAGCAAAACTGGTGCATTGACTCTCATTGTCAACGCAGAGTGTGTATTGTTGGGTTGAGATGGTGGATCTCATTGAATAATCACACATACAGCACACGCTGGGTCTCATCACAAGACTTGCCATGTCTATTTCATTTTCCCATACACCCATGATTTGAAATGTGCAAATAGAAGTTTCTATCACGTTGTGGTGTCGTCAACATGGAGAGCGAGGCTGTTCTTTTTAGAGGTGTTTCATATTCACACTTGCCGGCAGGCAGGGATAAACATGTGGCCTCGTTAGAACATAAGCAGCCATGGTTGTTCTACAGGTACAGCTAAACCACTTAGCACCATTGTTAAATACATAAACACAAGGCAGTCAGGCTCTGGTTTTTGTATTTTTTTTATCTCAAAGTGTCAGGATACTGGTCCGTGTGTGTCAAACTGTAAAATGTCATGTTGGGTAAGCTGCTATGTTGAGTTTTGTTCTGTCTTTACACCTCTCAGAGAGAAAACATGAGTTCCAACACTGAGTTTTGACAGGTCCCCAAATTCCAATGCATCTTCAATAAATTAGTTGAATGAGTTCATAAGTGAGTTGGAGTCTATGTCCATGTCAATTTGCTGAATATCTAAGATTTTTTTTTTTTTTTTGCTATAATGAGTAATTATTGTTTTTAAAAAAAATAATTGGTGATATTGATTGTTCATACTGTACGTCAACAAAGCCTCAATGGAAAATCACTGACAAAGCACACCTTTAAAACCTCAGTCTGAAGTGTTCATCATACTTTACTTTACGTTTGTTCATGTCTCCTTCCATACTAATACTTGTCCCATAAGTCCTGTTATGGCAGGTTGCCTGTCTGTGTGTAGGAGCTACTATTAGAGCACAGAGCAGATGAGGCTGGTGGGAGGAGCAGTAGGAGGACAGGCTCATTGTAATGGCTGGAATGGAATCAATGGAACGGAGTCAAACACGTGATTTCCATATGCTTGATGTGTTTGATACCGTTCCATTGATTCCATTCCATTCCAGTCAGCCGTCCTGATGAGCATGCTCTAGTTTGTGCTGGCTATCTGGCAACAACAGCATCATGGAGTAGTTCAACTTTTTAAAATTAAGTGATGTTTATTTAGATGGGAGAAGGAGAAATAACTTGTAGTATTGGTCACCATCTGGATGTCACCATCTATTCTATTACAGACACCTTAATGCATATTTCTGTATTATATTATGTGAGCTAAACATAAAAAAGAACAAATATGTAAAATCATTTTCCTTAAAGTATCATTTTTTGAAAATAGTATTGTTACTGTTCCCACTACAACAACAACAAATACTTAAATACATGTTATTTTGTCCCTGAAACATTGAATTTAAATACTTCCTATGGTGGAGTGCTTATTCTGGAGAGTGCCAATATGGCCGACAGGTGGTTTCAAAGCCTCTCATTGGCCATCACATAGCATCAGCAATCCAGGGTTTAGATATATCATTGGTTGCTTCCCACTGGGCAGCAGTTGCTTCACCGAGTAGTACATTTTTTTTTTAAACACTTACACCGATATAAACTGAATGATTCTGAACACTCTCCCAAGTCCTAGCTGGGAAGGGCTCATCAGGACAATTGACTGAACTGAATGAACCGAATCCGTTCCTCCCCACTCAACTCTCGCTGTGTAGCATACGTCATCAATTTTGTGCACCAGGCGTTTCTGTATAGCCTCTCCTATAACACCAGCAATCTGCCTGGTCGCTCTTCTCTCTACTGCCGTACAGTACTGTAATAAGGGATGGGAGCATTGATATAATGTTGATTTAAACTAAACATCTTGTCTGTTTATCTTTCGTTAGGTACACAAAGAGACACAGAACTCTAGGCAGATGTAGGTGACTTATGTCTTCTTGGTACCATACTGGGAAAGGGCCAGGAACCAAGCCAACAGCATACACCCACACACACACACATACATACACACATACATAGATACATACATACGCACACGCACACGCATGCATGCACGCACATACATACATACATACATACGAACACGGATGAGCACACACACACAAGCAAGCAAGCAGGCACACACACACACACAGGCACACTGGTACACACATACACACACACACAGGCACACACACATGGGCACACATGCACACACACTCTCTCTCAAACACACACACACACACACACACACACACACACGCACACACGCACACACGCACACACACACGCACACACACACAGAGACAATCCTAAAAATACACAAACCCTTACAAGTAAAAAAAATGTAGCATCTGCCAATAACAATATAGAGGTGCTATGGAGAATCACTCACAGGGCTAATGTTAGCATGGTTCCATAGACACACACAGCAAGTCAGTAATGTAGAACACAACACCCTAAGCCCCCAGGTTAAATCCTTAAATATCTCCCTCATGATTCAAATCTTTGGAGTTTTTCTATTTTTTCCTCCCAACAGAAATAAACAGACGCTGAATGGGAAACCTACATGTTGTTTTGTTGTTTCTTTCATGGTTTCTATAATCCTCTCCTACAATAAAATAATTGCTGTGTATGTACGACAAAAGGAAGTCCATTGAGCAATCTTCCCAGTGTCTGGCTGTCAGCCAGAGAGCAGTGTGGGATGGTGACAGGGCCCTAAGGTTGCCTTCCTCTCTCTTTCTTGGTGTGGAGACAGTATTTCGATCAGTGGGGAGACAATATTTCAGTCAGTGGGGAGAGAGGTACCCCATGCTATGAAAAACAAGGGTTAACCCAGT